>NC_058130.1:514237692-514365713 GCF_016433145.1 Gracilinanus agilis | reverse complement strand
TAGTTTATAGGGGGCCATGCCTCTATATGATTTTTTGGGGTCCTGAGCGGCGTGGTGGCATAGGATGGTTAAAGCAGGAGAAAGAAAAATGAGAACAACTAGACTAGTGGTTAGCCCATGCTGTTCCAAATTCTGTGGGCATGGAAGTTTATTATATATCTTTCTCAAAAAAGAAGTCACAGTTGGTAAGGGGCAATAAGTCACGTATATTCCATTGAAGTTCAAAGAATACAAATGCAAAGGCAAATGGTCAAATTCCAAACCCCAATTCAGCAGGTTATAATTCCGGGAGAGGAAATATCCTATGGAGATGCTCATCAATTGAAATCTGCATACAGACTAAAGACTCAGGTTTTAGTCTGAGTATGGAATCAGCATTTGTTTAAGATTAAGGCTTCTTCAATTATCAAGGGAGGAAATTATCAATTCAATAGAAGCTGGTTTACCACTTCAAAGCTCTCCAATAAGAAAAGGTGGGGATCAAAGACTGAGTCAGAAGAGGAGCCTCAGATTTTTATCTTAGATGACCCATTCAGTCTGCATCCTGACATGCAGGGCAGAAAAATCATACACACAGTTTTACTTGCCGATGATTTTGCAATGGGATCCAGATAAAATATCCGTTACAGACTCTGTTTCTCTAAATGACTCCTAATAACCTTTTTGGAGGGATCAAGTTGATTTTGGATTAACCTACCTTCTGGTACCAGAGCCTTTTTGAGGCTCAAGTGACCAGGACCAAACACAAAGACTGCCTCAGCCTGGATTGGTCACGTAGGGAATCCAGATAACAGGCCCTAAATTTGATCCTATTTCTCCAAAGGTTTTACTACATAGAACGGCTTCCCACACAAGTTCCTTATAATTCATATCTGTCCTGTCACTTCCAGTGTAAAGGTCATTATCCTTGGAAGAGAAAACATAAGCAAGGTAAAGACAAAGTGTTCTCAACAGACTTTCAGTACCCTAGAATCTGATTCCTCTGGGTCTAGAGATTTCAACACATCAAGGGCAGTTAGGGACTCTTCTATTAGTTCTGTACTTATTTTCTGCATTTGGATCACAAAGCGCCATTGTATACTGCCCCTCAAACCACACATAGAGTCCTGTTCAGTTGTCCTCTTTGCTCTGTGTATGGAGAAAGCATAAAGTGAATCCTTGAATCTTATTATCTTTAAATTAACATTATCTATTTGTTATTGTATTTTAATTTATTTTGTTAAAATATTTACCAATTACATTTTTATTTTTTATTTTTTAATTAAAATTTTTTCTCAATGGTTATATGATTCATGTTGCCTCCCTTCCCACTCCCAGAGTTGACAAGCAATTCCACTGGGTTATACATGCAGTCTCACTCAAAACCTATTTTCATATTATTCATTTTTGTAATGGCATAATCTTTTAAAACCAATAAAAATGTAAGCGGTAAGGGCTAGGCAATGAGGACCTAGGGACTTGCCCAAGGTCACACAACTAGAACGTGTCTGAGGCCAGATGTGAACCCAGGACCTCCCATCTCTGGGCCTGTCTCTCAATCCAAAGAGCCACCCATGCTGCCCCATGCTGAGTTCCTTTTCGGGATGCTCATCCTCCTTTAGTATCCACCTTCACCGGACTCTCGCCTGTGCTCCAAGAAGCTGTAGCATGCCAAACAGCCACATCCCAGTAAAATCATTTCAGCAGATAAGTTAACAGAATGCCTACCCCAAGCATGTGAAGACTTCCCTGTAGCTATGGGTAGATAAGAACGATTTTTTTCTAATGGTAATGAAGGTAGCTAAAGAAGATACTGTGGCAAGCTTAGGGCTAAATCAGACATCAAAGATGCCTAAGCCATCCATTGCATCCTAGATCATTGCCAGTCATCCTGACTTTTTCTTGTCACTGGACTTTGATGACTCTGGAAGAGCAAGGGAGACTGACAACTTTGCACAACTTTGCCTTACTTAAATCCAATTCAAGTCATTACCCTATGAATGATGAAAAAACCTACTGACTTTTTAAATGACATTTATATATAACATATACACGCATATGCATATATTATTAATGCATCAACATGCAAAAATCTGATAGGAACTACATTTAATCTGTCCATGACAGTATACCTCTGCTACATGCAGCAATCTGATCTAGACTAAATAATTTTATAGGTGAGGAAAGAGAGACACAGAGATCTCTGAAGTAACTTGAAAAAGGTGACTGAGATGGGACTTGAACTCGGGTCCTCTGATGACAAATCTAGTATTTTTTTCCACTGTACTATCTTGATAGCAAACATAATACACTTATTTAGTTATATTTTTAGGACAGTAATATCATATAGAAAATATTATTCCTGAAGGACTTGGTTTTGAAGTGCAATACATAGTCCTCCCTAGTTATATAGTGATTCACTTATCACGGTTTAAAAAAAAATCTAATTCTATATTGTGGAGTATTCATTATATTGTGGGATTTTGTGTGTGAATACCACACTGTACACAATAGAAATGTAGTATACAACTACCACTTGAGCAAGTTTGCCAATGTGAGATTGTACATGGCTGAGAGCAAAGTGGGTATTTCTGTATTGGTTGATGGAATGAAAGGTGACCAATGTTATAAAACTTGATGGTAGTATCTCAGGATCTGGAGCAGGGTAAGTGCATGTAAATCCTAAGTGAGAAACTTGAGTTATAATAGTGAATCTCAAAAGATTATCCACAGTAGTAGATCATGGTTAAATATGATGAATCTGCTAAACCCAAACTCCAGATATAACAGCATCCCAGACGCCAGGCAAAGAATCTGCAGTAGAATTGTATGGTTATCTATGTCTAACTGAAGCTTGGTGCTATAGGATAATGCTTTGATTGACTGTGAATTAAATCCTGCCTCTCCAAGATGCAATAGTCCTCTTCCCTCCAATTATCCCAATGATATGATTCACTAACCCCTAGGATTCTTGATGAAGCCAAGACTGATGTAAGTTTATGAAGATTTGTAATTAACAGGCTTGGGGAAGGGAAGGAAGGATAATGGCTAGGAAGAAGGTGTGGGAAGCCAATAAGAGAAACAGTATCAAATAGATAAAAATCTGAAGCTCCTCTTTTGACTCCTTTTTGTGATCTACACCCTTTCTTATTGAAAAGTATTGTGGCCTTATTGAAAAGTTTTAAGCTCTTAGCAAACCAGTAGTCAAGAAGTTAACATTCTTCCTCTTTGGTCAGGAATGCAGCTGCTTGGTAAAGCCAAGGTCAAAACCTTAGCAGGGGCATTTTGCCCCAGTAAAAAGTATTCTCGGACTTAGCTTGTTGATAATCACGTAGCTGAAGGTCCAGCCTGGTTCTTATCTTCACCTAGAAGTTTCTGAGGTTTCCATGTGTTGTATAAACTCATTGCAATGTCCACGAAGCTGTAAAACTCCCTCTGTGCTTTTGGGTGAAAGAGAGTTTGAATTTTCATATATAATAAACTTTTGACTCAATGGCACTTCGGAGAAGCAGCTATGAATTAACAGTCAAGATGGTCTCCCCTATTCCGTTATTTTCTTATCAACTAAGCAGTCCTTATCATATTATGTGGAGATGATAGATAGATTTTAACCAGAAGGGAACAGGAAGTCCTTAACTAATTAAGGCTAATGATGTTATTGATAATCTTTGGAATAATATTAATCAGATTTGATAAATGCCAGCCTGGTTGGGCCAGACAGGCCCAAACTAAATCAAGGTTACTCTGCCCATTAAGGTGTTGATGTTTCTTCTTGATAATGAAATCAAGATCAAGGATTGATGAAGTATTTTGAAATAGGTTGCTGGTTGATGGTTGAACAAGGTCACCTAAGACCCACCCTAAAACCACCCTTTCCAACCCAATCTCAAGTCTGAGATCGTTGTCAGTTCAAAATCCTGGCTTTTATACCCTAGCCTTAACTGTCCTTGGCACCTGCCAAGCTCCTGCCAGGCTTGGTTCATTCTACATTCTAAGCAGGTAACTGTCCATCATCTTGACTTCAACATGGCTGTCCAATTTATCATTATACCAACCATAGCACTGTGTTCTGTATCCTGGGCGTTGATTGACTCTGTGTTTATAAGCCTTTGGGAAAGGTTGATAAGAGTGGGGGAAAGGTTTATAGGAGAGTGGGAAGGGTTTATAAAGCCTTCAAATATATACAAATAATAAAATAAATATAACACAGCTATTTCACAGATTTTGACCTATTGCAGGGGTCTCTGGAACATATCTCCCACAAAAGGTGAAATCACTGTACTCTATTTTGTTTTGTAAAGTACTTCCTATTTATGTTAAAAAAACTTACTCTCTATCTTTGAATCAATACTGTATATTGGTTCTAAAGCAGAAGAACAGGAAGGGCTAAGCAATGGGAGTTAAGTGGCTTGCCCAGAGTCACACAGCTAGGAAGTATATAAAACTAGATTTGAACCCAAAACCTCCCATCTCCAGGCCTGGCTCTCTATCCACTGAACCATCTAGCTGTTCCCTCTCATTTACATTTTAATATGTTTGGGGTCCATTCAGGAATGTTTCTGTCATTCAGCCCATGTGTTTATAGATTATAGATTTTAGATACAAATATATAGCTTGTAGAACTTGAAGATGAACTTTTAGTGTGCAAGATTCAGTCATTGGCTAGTTCCCTAAACAGAATAAGTGTTTCAGTCATCTTTGTTCAGTAATTCATATATTTGTTTAAAAATGTGTATTTGCATTTAATATTTAAGATATAGATCCAGAAACTTTGTGTTGTAGAAATGCCTTTTGCCCAGATTATGGCATGCTTTTGGACAGACTTGAGTGAGTACATCAGCATATATACCTTGGAGAGCTGTTGAACTGAAGGACAAACTGGACCTCACTTGGGAAATGTCTTGGGTTTTCATTGTCTCTAAGTTGCTTGTCACTGTAAAAGGCCATTTTTAAAAAACAATAATATCCTCCTTATCATAATATAAGTTGGGAATTATGTAATGGCACCATCTCAAAAAAAATAAAAATTGAAGGCTATCCAAGATCTGTGATGGATGAAAGCTATATAGCTAACATTTATATAAGGCTTTAGTGTTTGAAAAACACTTTACATATGTTATCTCATTTGATCCTCACAACAACCCCACAAGGAGGGTGATATTATCTCATTTTATAGATGAAGAAACTGAAGCTGATAGAGGTTAAGTGATTTGTCCTGTCACATCATTACATATAGCTAGAAAAGAAATGGACCAATTACGTAACAAAAGTGAGGAACAGATAGCTTGACTTCTGTATTAGTATCCATAATCCACACTTTCTAGTACATTGGTTGGAAATAATATAGGGCCTTCTGGTTAAGAATCACAGAGAATAAGAAGGCACAGAGGCACAAACTGTACCAGAGTAGGGGATCCTCACACTGGTGAAAAGACAAATACTTCAAAATGTTGAAGTATAAATAAATGCATACAAATTGGTATTCTAGGATTTAGATTGTTTGGGAAATTGACTTATGCTTTTAAACATGCATATGGTGAACAGCAAGGTAGCTCAGTGGATTGAAAGCCAAGCCCAGAGCCAAGAGGTCCTGAGTTCAAATGTGGCTTCAGACACTTCTTAGCTGTGTGATCCTGGGCAAATCCCTTAGTCCCCATTTGTGGAAGGGCAATTGGAGAAATAGGGTCAAAATAGGGCCTATTATCTGGATTCCCTATGTGACCAATTCAGGCTGAGGCAGTCTTTGTGTTTGGTCCTGGTAACCTGAGCCCTGAAAAAGCTCTAGTACCAGCAGGTTGGTTAATCCAAAAACAATTTGACCCCTCCAGGAGGCTATTGAAAGTCATTTAGAGAAATAGAGTCTGTAATAGTTATTTTATATGGATCCCATTACAAAATCATCGGCAAGTAAAACTGTGTGTGATTTTTTCTGCACTGCATGTCAGGACACAGACAGAATGGGCCATCTAAGGTAAAAAACTGAGACTCCTCTTTTGACTCATTTTCAGATCCCCACCTTTTCTTAATATACTTATTGGAAAGCTTTGAATCCTTAACAGACCAGCAATTACTGGGTTAACAATTTCCCTACAAGAAAATTAGGTTCCCTAAATTCTAAGAATATTCCTAAGTCAGTCAAGGTCAGAGCTAGACAAAACTTTATCCAACCAGGTGCAGTCCTCCCAATAAAAAATACAAGACTCAATTCATTTATGATATCTATAGAATATAGTTACGATTCCTGAAATTTGCTTGCTGATAGCCAAGTGGCTAGAATTCGGCCTTGGTCCCTGTTCTATCTTTACTGTGAAGCCTCCAAGGATTTTCTTTTATGTAATTTGTAACCCTTTCATAGATGCGATTCTTTCTTTGTGTTCTTTGTGTGAAAATAGTATATAATAAACTCTGACTCCATAGCATGTTGGAGCAGCTATGGGCTAACCACTAGTCTGGCTGTTCTCAGTTTTCTGTTTCTGGTCTTTTTAACCTGACACCACTAAATGCCACTCAGGACCCCCAAAAATATAGAGCTGGCTCTCTATACCCATTGGCTAGCCCTCACTGCTCTTCTACCTTGGAACCAATACACAGTATTGATTCTAAGATGGAAGGTAAGTGTTCTAAATTATGCATATGTAAATGGTATTTGAGAGTTAAATTGTTCCTAAAGTCTAAGCTTAGGGGCTACTAGATGGTGCAGTGACTAGATCCGTAGGCCCAGTCAGGAAGACATGAATTCAAATTCAGCATCACTTACTAGCTGTGTGACCCTAGGAAAGTCTCTTAACTACTGTTTGCCTCAGTTTCCTCATCTGTAAGATGGAGAGAATAATAGCATCAACCTCTCAGAATTGTTATGAGGATCCTGAGATAATATTTGTAAAGTATTTAGAACAGTACCAAGAGTATAGTAAGCACTTAAAGCTCGTTTCCCTCCTTTCTTTTGCTTATAACAAAATATGCAGCTTCAAAGGTCATCAAAATATTAACTCAGGACAATTCTACATAAATTTAAGAATGTGGCAGGCTAATGAAAGAAAAAATAAAGGCAGTTCTGATGACAGCATTTACTGCTTATTATTCAGTTTAGTGTGGAAGGGGTAACAATTCAAAGTGGCTTGGGGGGGCAGCTGGGTAGCTCAGTGGATTGAGAGTCAGGCCTAGAGACGGGAGGTCCTAGGTTCAAATCCGGCCTCAGACACTTCCCAGCTGTGTGACCCTGGGCAACTCATTTGACCCTCATTGCCCACCCTTACCACCCTTCCACCTAGGAGCCAATACACAGAAGTTAAGGGTTTAGAAAAAATAAAATAAAAAAACAAAGTGACTTGGTACTTTGGGGACCTATAAATTCATTGATGCATTTGCACATGACAATTTCCTCTATGATATAGTAGTAAATTGTTTTGGAGAATTACCATTGCTACAGAGGTGGTAAGTCTATTTCAATTTACATAGGCTTCTCCCCGGACAATATCAAGTCACACTTAGCTTATTAGGTCACCTAATGTCTAGTTTAAGGTACAGCAATGGAGAACCCCATTGTCCATCTTCTCACAATATTTGGATTTCAACTTTTGGCCAGAAATTTGCAAATCCTCTCTTTATCATTTATACATCATCAAAAAAATTCTTGCTTCCTGGAATATCTCTTAGGTACTGCCAGCTATATCAACAAGCAATTTCCATTATTAAAATGTTTGTTAATCGTGTTAGCAAACCCAAATTTTTGCTTCTGTTAGCAAAGAATTGCTAATTCCCCTCCAATTCTCCATAAAACTTAAAGTAAAATATTATATGAAGAAGATACAAAGATTATAATAAAAAGCTATACCAATTAAAATACATGTTATAAGGATGATATTAGAAAATAATTATATTAGTTTAGAAATAAAAAGTAGAGAAGCTGGCTTGAGAAAGAATTAAAGTTTCAAACAGAGCTGAGACAGTGTCAATTTCAAGTCTAACGGTTTTCTCTGTGACAGTTACTTTCTCTGGGAATGGCAGTTGGTCTCTGGCAGTTGACAGAGACTCTCTCTGGGGGCTTGGAGGAGGTGATTTCTTTTCTCTCTCTCACTATCTGAAATAGAAGGAAAGGAAGGAACGACCTGAAGGATCTTGATGTTTTCTTTTTCCAACTTGGGAAACAGAATTGACTATCTATTAGTGTTTTATAGATTGTTTTAATTCTGAGAAGACCAAAGAAAACCCTGGTCTTTGATTTGGACTCCAAGTCTAGTAAGGTTCACAGTCCCAACTTAGTTCTTGCTGAGACTCAGCTAGCTAGCCTTTGTTATTTTTATAACTTGGAGGAAAAGTTAAGAATTATAAGAATAATGCTGTTAGTTTATTTAGAATAGTAAAAATTTGGGTTAGTCAGATCAGGACGGATTAATGTAGCCTGTGGACACAGGAGAAGTGGTTCCTTTTGGAACCAGGGAATTTTATTTGGGTAGAGTTAGAAATCCTTTTTTTTTAATCCTTATAATTTCAATAAATATTTTATTTTTATAACAAGAGTCTCCTTAGCATCCTTGCACCTGGCCCTAAAGTGATGTTCACTTATGAACTTCACTTCACTGATATAAACTAAAGATACTTTGCAAGCACAGCAAGCAGAGTATCTAAATCAGTTTATAATCAATAATCAATTCATTTACCATTTATTTTTACAATGTGCATGTGAGATGGAATATGTGGTTGACAGGTAAAAGGCAACAAGAGACATAGATGCAATATATGGAACATTTGTCTAGTGTACAATATAATTTATTGGTGTATTTGGGGTATTCAGGGAAGATAGGCATCTATAGTATGAGGGCCATTTCTAAGAGAGTCTTTGATTGGGGGTTAGGGAGAGGAAAGTCAGTCAATGAGATAGTCAGTAAAAATCAATTAAGCACTTACTATGTGCCAGGCACTGTGATAAATGCTGAGGTTACATATATGAAAAAGAAAGCTAACCCTTGCCCTCATGAAGCTTATAATCTAATAATGAATGATCTCTCTCACACACAGAAGAATTCTGCTATTGCTAGTACTATTGTTCCACTGAAATCATTCATATCTAACAAAGACCAAGATGCAGCACCAGGCTTTACATCCCTAGTGCTTAGCACTGAGCCAGGTGCATAGTAGGTACTTATTCACTGACTGTTGCACCAGTCCATTCTGTTTTTCACCATTTTGACAATTTGATTGAAGACATAAAAAACAAAACTGTATTGTTAAAGACACAAAGCCAGGATGGATAATTAATATACTGGGCAACAGAATTGGTATCCCTAAAGCTCTTGCTGGCTGAAACAATGGACTATAATTAGCAAGATAAAAAATAAAGGAGATGACTATAGAGAGACAGTATTCCATGGTGGGTAGAGAGCTAGTCTAGGGATAGGAAAACCTGTGTACAAGTCTCATTTCCAATACAAACTGGCCCTGTGAAGTTAGGCAAGCCACATAACATTTTAGTGCCCCAGAAAATTTGCCACGCTATAAATCAAAAAGTAGGTTCTAAATTGTCAGCCAGAATGGTTGGATCAGTTCACAACTCCACCAACAATGCATTAATGCCACATACCCTCCAGTATTCATTACTCTTCCCCTTTTTCATTTTAGCTGATCTGCTAGGTGTGGGGTGATACTTCAGAGTTGTTTTGATTTGCATTTCTCTAATTATTAGAGATTTAGAACACGTTCTCATGTGCTTATTGATAAAAGAATGCCTGCCCTTTGATCCAGCCATACCATTGTTGGGTTTGTACCCCAAAGAGATCATAGATAAACAGACTTGTACGAAAATATTTATAGCCATGCTTTTTGTGGCGGCAAAAATACTGGAAAATGAGGGTATGCCCTTCAATTGGGGAATGTCTGAACAAATTGTGCTATATGCTGTTGATGGAATACTATTGTGCTCAAAGGAATAATAAACTAGAGGAATTCCATGTGAACTGGAAAGACCTCCAGGAATTGATGCAGAGTGAAAGGAGCAGAGCCAGAAGAACATTATACACAGAGACCAATAACTGTGGTAAAATAGAATGTAATGGACTTCTGTACTAGCAGCAATGCAACGACCCGGGACAATTCTGAGGGATTTATGGAAAAGAACGCTACCCACATTCAGAGGAAGGACTACAGGAGTAGAAACAGAAGAAAAAAACTGCTTGAACACATGGGTTGAGGCGGACATGTTTGGGGATGTAGACTCGAAACTACCACACCAATGCAACTATCAACAATTTAGAAATAGGTCTTAATCAATGACACATGTTAAAACCAGTGGAAATACACATCAGCCTTGAAGGGGAAGGGGGAAATCGGGGAATGAAAGGGAAAGTAAGAGCATGAATTATGTAACCATGTCAACTTTTCAAAAAATAAATATTAATAAATGTCAAAAAAAAAGTCAGAGAGCTTTGAGGGGAGGGTCAAGAAGAGGAATATTGGCCCAACTCTTTTAAACAAAATAAAAATGAAGTTACAAGTATAGGTGAAATCTGATTTAAGTCAGTGCTGATATTAAATCATGCTATGATTTCATTGGCAATGTATTGAGTAAAATATATAATTTTATTGAATCAGGACTCAACATGAATAAAATAATGATAAATATGCTGCAAAAAAGTAGGTTCTAGACTGTATGGATAAACAAAGTTTCCTTAATAATGAGTCCCTACACTAAGAAAATCACAGATCTGATCTAGTCCAAAAATATAATATACTGCTTTTGTACTAAAAAATAAGATAAATCAGTATAGGAGAGATCTGACAGCAGTTAATTTTTTTAAATGAGCTACAGATTTTATTTAACAATTATCTCAGTGAGATCCAACAGTGTACTGTGTCTACCAACAAAATTAATGTCTCCATATCTATCTATGTCTTAGTGAAAAATCTTTTTTCCCCAATATTTTGTTAAATATAATTTGTCACCAAGCCAGTGTAGTCTAGCATATAAAAAGCCAGCTTCCAAGCCAGCAAGATTTAGGTTTGAGTCCTCCCTTTGACACATTCTGGCTGTGTGACCCTAAACAAATCACTCTACCTCTCAGTGTTCTAGGAAACTCTGTAAGTTAATACGACTGTAATGACATAGAAGGTGCAGACCCACATTGGTAGAGGGAGTTTCCATACTGAGAAGCTCCCTATACCAATTAAATATAAGTCCACTCCCTTTCCATAGTCATCAATTTTAAAATACCTTTATGAAAAAGTTTAGCTGTCTGGGATCCTTGAATAATACTTTTGATTATTCAGATTTCTGTTATCAGATTTCAAATTAATGGATTTACAGAATCACATCTCAGAGGCACTATGTTCAGGGTCCTGAGCTTTCTCCAACAACAACTCAAGAGGGACAATCATCAAAGTGGTAGTAGTGGTTTGACTTGTCTGGTGCACACTGCCTCCCATCTCTTGCTTTGGGTACCCTGCCTGTCCTGTATGTGACACTTGGAGACAAGAGATCTGGACTCTGATCCAACCTCATATACTTAATTAGTTGTAATCTTAACTTGTGGAGATTACATTACCTGTCAGAGTCTCAGTTTCTTCTTCCCCACAAAAGATAATTATACTTATAATACTTTTTGATGTTCAATCATTTCACTTGTGGATGATTCTTCATGATTCCATTTGGGATTTTCTTGGCAAAGATACTGGAGTAGTTTGCCACTTCATTCTGCAGCTCATTTTACAGAAGTGGAAACTGAGGCAAATGGGGTTAAGTGATTTCCCCAGTGTCACACAGCTAGTAAGTGTCTGAGGCCAGATTTGAACTTAAGAAGATGAGTTGGCCTCACTCAAAGTCTAGCACTTGTTCCACTGCCCCACCTAGCTGTCCCATATGTTACCAACCTCACAGTATTGTTATGCCTGTTGCAAATATTAAAGGGAACAAAACTATTTAATACAAGAGGATCATAGAAAAGCCTCAGAGCATATCAAATGCGACCTTTCCCCAGTTGGCTTTGATCCAGTAATCAACATCACTTAATTAGCATTAATGGTTAAATCTGCTGAAATATCACTCAGCCAACAGGTCTCCAATGTGTCCAGGAGATTATAAGGAAAAGTTTTTGTCAATTTGGATGCTAAACTGGTACAAGGTCTTTTCCAGTTTCTTGATTAACCTCTAGCAATCCAAGAACTAATATTAAAATAATGAAAAAATTAGATTAAATGAGCTCTGTAAATATAAATAGTGCCAGATAAATCTGATGTATCTATTTTAAAAGATTCGCAAAGAAAGGAAAACAACATATGTTCTCATTAAAAAGTTTATTAAAGCATCAGGCATAGTATCTCTCAAAACTTTACTTGTGAAATTATGGACTTACCTAACAATAGTTATTTGAAGAAAAATACTTAAACTGTCTCCACAACACCAAAAATAACATCTAAGTAATAATGAAAACAATAACAGCTCATATCACATATGGTGCTTTAAGGTTTACAAAGTATTTTCTTCAAACTCTATGAGGCCAATAGTACAAACATTATTCCCATGTGAGGGTTAAGGAAACTGAACACAGAGAGCTTAAGGCTAGCTTACTACAAGTTAACAAGTGTCAGAGCCAGGATTTGAATCCCAGTCTCTAATAATAAAAATAATTAATAACAGCTGGCATTTATATAGTGTTTTAAGGTTTTCAATATTCTCATTTTATCTTCTAAACAACCATATGAGACAGCTGCTATTATTATCATCTCCATTTTACAGAGATGGAAACTGAGGTAGGCAGAAGTTTAGTGACTTTCTCATACCACTTATTAAATGTCTAAAGTAGAATTTCAATGCAGATCTTTCTTTTTTTATCATATTTCCCCTTGGTTACATGATTCTTGTTGTCTCCTTCCCTTATTTCCTCCCCTCTCCCAAAATTGACAAGTAATTCCACTGGGTTATACATATATTATCACTCAAAACCCATTTCCATATTATTCACTTTTGTAATAGAGTAATCTTTTAAAACCAAACCCCCAAATCATATACCCATATAAACAAGTGATAAATCATATGTTTTCCTCCAAATCATATACCCATATAAACAAGTGTTATGATGCTAATAACAGATAATTTGGAGAAGCAGATAAATGTGTCAAGGCCAAATAGAACTTCAAGTCAAGAGCCACAGATTGACAGGCTTCAGTGAGGAAGGAGGGGGCTAAACACTCCTGGATCTCAAACCCCTCCCCCTCTAGCAGTTGCTGCTTCATTTGGGTATGGAGACAGGATAAGATTCTTCTGGTAAGTTTCTGTTATGGCCAAAACCCCAATGATGCTCCTTTTCTTTAATTTATATTCCTCACAGGTCTGATAGATGAGTAAGTAAAAGCTAGCTGTATAACTGCTGAGGACAGAGATGATCTTCTTAAAACTGGCCGCAGACAGGATTCAAACTAGATGTCCATTCTGAGTTGTGAGTATTCCCAAATAATTTCCAGGCACAGATATTGGAGGTAAAGGTTATATTAGGAAATAATAAGGAAACCTAGAGAGGTCAATGAGGGTTTTAGGATAATAAAAGGTGAACCTAAGCTGTTAGGTTGAAGCTGCCCTTCCCCCCCTCACAGGAGGGGATGAAAGCACTTAACTAAAACTGGCTCTCTTGCTATTAATGAATATCTTTACTCTCTAATCACTAAATATTTGTTGTATTGAAGTTGATAAAGACTAACCCTATTAAACAGGCTAATCCTTATGTAGAAACCACACTGGCTATACCACAATGGCCTCTCAAGTGATCCCCATGTCTGGAGTAGTAAGCAGAGTGTCTGCTCACTTCAACCTCCACAAAGTAACTGTCAATTCCTCTCAACTGCCCCCTCACCCAAAGTTCTCCAGGGGGGTCCCCTGGAATTCTGGATGAGGCTGTCCCTGTATCTTTGCAGGGATTCCATGCTTTCCATCTCCACATAACACAAGTGATAAATCATATGTTTTCCTCTGGATTTCTACTCCCACAGTTCTTTTTCTCGATGTGGATAGCATTCTTTCTCATAAATCCCTCACAATAGTCCTGTATCATTGTATTGCTTTTAGGAGCAAAGTCAATCATATTTAATCATCCCATAATGTTTCAGTTACTGTGTATAATGTTCTCCTAGTTCTGCTTATTTCACTCTACATCAGTTCATTTATGTCTATCCAGTTCTTAAAGAAATCGATTTATTATTGTAATAAGAAAAAAGTATAACTTTATTATCATCATTAATTATTAATATTTATTATATTATTAATAATAATCACTTGAAATAGAAAATATAGATAAGCATAGATTTAAAGTCTCTTATTCTAAGTCTGACCAAGTGTAGCTCATCCTACAGGATCCTCTGTCCATCCCCCTCTTTCTGCTCAGGAAAGTAGTGAAAGCAAAAAGACCCAGGTGGGCTCCATCACATCCCTTTTATCTACATTCATGGACATAGCACTGGCATGTAAAAAATGGGAAGAACCAGGTCGCAATCCAGGAGGGAGAGGGGATGAAATTTCCTCTACACAATCTCCCTATGATCCTTTGGGAGACTAGTCTCCCCAATGGATCATTTAAACATAACTATCTTATACCTCTACAATTGCCTAAAATCCGGTCCATCTTCAGAAAGCCCCCATTTCAGCTTTCAATCCTTCTTAGTTTTCCTCCCATATCTCTCCTTCCTTTTGTGACTAAATACTTTGAGAAGGCTATCTACACTAGGTGCCCCCATTTCCTTTCCTCTCACTCTTTTCCTAAGTCATTGTATTGTGGCTTTCAATTTGATTCCTCATCCAAAGCTATTTTCTCCAAAGATACTGTTGTTGTTGTTCAGTCATTTTCAGGCATGCTTAACTCTACATTGCCCCCATTTGGGGTTTTCTTGGCAAAGATACCAGAGTGGTTTTCCATTTCCTCCTTCTTTTACATATGAGCAAACAGGATTAAGGGATTTGCCCAGGGTCACACAACTAGTAAATGTCTGAAGCCAGATTTGAACTCAGGAAGATGAGTCTTCCTGACTCCAGGCTCAGCACTCTATCCACTGCCCCACCTAGATGCCCACAAAATTACTAATTATTTCCTAATTGCCAAAATCAATGCCTTTTTTCAATCTTCATCCTTTTTGACTTCTCTGCAGTCAAACACTGTCAATTCTGTTGTCCTTGATATTCTCTTCTCTCTAGATTTTGGTGACACCTGTCTTTGGTTCTCCTCTGACCATTCTAAACACTCCTGATTCTTCTTTGTTGTATCTTCATTCATGTCATGCCCACTAACCTTGGGTCTCACAGAGGTCTCTATTCTGGTGTCTCCTCTTTGACTTTGAGTTTGAGCTAAGTTTTAAGTGAAGTAAGAAATTCTAAGAAGCAAAGGTTTAAAAAAGGGAGAGAGGCATGCCTTCCAGGGTGGACTTTCTATAGAAAGGAGTAACTGAGTGATATTTTAACCATGTATTTTTATAAAGCAAGAGTTTTTAAGGGTTTTTTGTACCATAGTTTCCTCTGACAGTTTGGTGAAGCTTATGGACCCCTTCTCAGGATAATATTTTTAATGACTAAAATAAAATACTAGAATTATAAAGGAAATCAATCATATTGAAATAGTTATAAAATATTTTTAAGTTCATGGGCCTCAAGTTAAGAACATTTTTAGATTGCATTCTTTATATTTGCAAATGGTAACACATTTTAATTGAATTTTACCATTTATAAGTGCTTGTTACAATCTAAACTTTGAATCTATTGGTCTAATCATAATTTAGTCTTGACCCAATACTCAACCGTTCCCTAATCTCAATTCTGTACTTAACCAGTTCAAAACTATACTGTCTCCCAGCCTCAAACACTTGGCTGCCTTGTTTCCACTCATGATTTGACAAACATCAGTCCTAGATTATTTCTACCAAATAGCTCTTTTGTCACTACTCAGGTGCTACTGAACACAGCTGAAGGAAGTCAGGAAACATTGTAGACTAGTTCCACAGCAAAGTTATTTAATCTTGTCTTAACTGTGCCCTCACTGCTACAAATTAACCTTTATGCCAACCTAAATTATTATCCATCCTATTCTTAAAATCTATACTACTATGCATTTTCCATTTATCTTTATATTCTTTATCTTTATCTTCTTTATCCTTTATCTTTATTCTTATCCAAGGATGTTTACTGAGAAAGTAGGGGTCACTCCCAACGGGCTCTCCCCTTCTTTTTTTCTCTATATCTTAAAACTCTTTGACATTATGCCCTATTACCTTCTCATTTTCCTTGGTCTCTAGTGAAAAGGTGACCCTTCTCGCCATGGCCAGTTCCTATATATGTACCTTTGATCCTATCTCTTCTATCAGATTGTCCCCACAATCATCCTCATCCTTTTTCTAATCTTTAATCTCTCCCTTTCTGATGGTTCCTTTCCTGCTGCCTATATTCTTTTATATTTCCCACCCTCCAAAAATCTTTACTTGACCCTATCCTAGCCCTGGCCCTGATTTTCTAACTTCAAAACTATGCCTTCTCTATTGCTGTCTCATCCTAGAATTTCCTTCAGTGCCTAGGAACGCTTTGTGCTGGAACTGTTTACTGTTTATAGCCTAATTATAAGGATATGGAAAATTTGAGACACGAATGCATTATTGGTGGAGTTGTGAACCAGTCTAACCATTCTGGGGAACAATTTGGGATTTTACTCAAAGGGCTATAAAACTGCATCCCTTTGACCCCACATTACCACTATTGGGTCTGTATCCCAAACACATCAAAGAAAGGGGGAAAGGACGTATTTATACAAAAATATTTATAGCAGCTCTTTTTGCGGTGGCAAAGAATTGGAAATCAAGTGGATGCCCATCAGTTGGGGAATGGTTAAAGAAGATGTATATGGTTGTGATGGAATACTATCATACTATAAGAAGTGACATGAACAGAATGGTTTCAGAAAAATCTGGGAAGATTTATATGAATTCATGGAAAGTAAAGTGAGCAGAACCAGAAGAACATTATACACAGTAACAGCAACAGCAAATGACCAGTTGTTAAAGGCTTAGCTACTCTAACCAAGACAATTCCAAAGAACCATGGTGAGAAATGCTATCCACTTTCAGAGAAAGAACTGAAAATTTTTTAATGCAGACTGATGCATGCTTTTTTTTCTTACTGTATTATTGCCATATTGGGGCAGGGTATTATGTTTTCTTTCACAATTTTAATATGGAAATATGCTTTATATGGCCTCACATGTATAATCAAAATCAAATTGCTTTCTCAAGGAGTGGAGGTATGGGAAAGAGGGAGGGGATTTGAAATTGAAATTTTAAATAATTATTTTTAAAGAATTTACATGCAATTTAATGAAATAAGTAAAAATAATATAAAAATATTTTTCCACACAGCCAGTTTCCCATTCTTCACTGATAAGTTAAAGTTGATGCCTCCATTTTGTAGAAAGTCCCAAACCAGCCTGCCTGTATTCCCTTGTCACCCTTATTCCTGGCTTTCTGGATTTCAAAACCACACTTTTGATGAGTATCTGCCACCTATATACACAGTTTTTATATACAGTCACACTGAAAGGTCCTGTGGTTCTTAGGGTACAATAGCAAAGAAGATGATAATGCCTCCTCTTTTACAGCATTTCCACTAATAAAAATCATATTAGTTTCTGATACTGAACCATTTGACAATACCAAGGACTTTAATAACAATCACTTTCCTTTGTAGGTCTTTAGTAGCTGTGGCAGTAGGAACTGCAGGAGCATTTGCCAAATTACATTTCCATCTTGCTTCCCAAGATGATACCTTTGCAATTTTTTTGTTTGCTTTATTTTTGCTAGCTAATCATTGCTATTCCCAAGGATTTGGGACTCAGGATTCTGAGTTTAGACATCAGGTTTTGATGGAGGAAAGATGGTGGTCAAGGAAGTAGCAATGGTTTGACCTACTTGGTATATGTTGTCTCCTTTATCTCCCTCACAATGTTTTGTGGATTCAACTAAGCTGGCTTATCTGCCTTAGGTATGGTAGGTCTTTAATGGTAAGGATGGGTTGGAGGGGATATGAAAAAACAGGTTCACTAATGTGTGGTGGGAAGGACACTTTTTTTTCCATAAAAGTTGCTTTCCTGAATGATGGTAGTGAAGGGTGAACTGAAAGCAGGACTGATGGTGAGGAGGGTGCCACCACTCTTGGGGCTCTTGTTACCTCTATATCAGTGAGTGGCAGATGGGTCAGCAATTATTTTTGCTGGTGATAAGGATTGAGATAACAAATATAAAGTACTTTACAGACCTTAAAATTCTATATAAGTGTGCTATTTATTATTATCTAGAAGTCAAATGCTGGTCTTTTGACTTCATAGGCATTCCTCTTTCTACAACACTGACCTGCCTCTCCTATCCAGGGAGTAAATTACCCTCTGAAAGTATCTCTCTGGTTTAGTGCCAATAATTGCTTGGCAATGGAGTTCAGTTGATCCCAACAAAAACTCACTGTATGGCTGCTTAGATACAAATACCAATAATACATTGGATTTAGACAGAAACATTCTCCCCAGAGCTCACAATATATGTGTCTATAAACAGGCAACCAAGTGTCAGAAAGAAGTACTTGGATTGTGCCTCTCCACCCTACAAAACAGAGCTCTTAATTTAATGTCCCTGTTACATTTTGAGTAGTAGTTCTTTCATGGCTGTCAGAACAGAATGTCGAGATAATTAAGGTCACAGTGACCTCTTTCTTCTAACCCAAGTCAAGTTATATTTGAAAGTTGATTAAAGTTGTCCTAAATTCAGTTGCCTATAGCAAAAGTTAAATGATATGACAGCATTTTTCTTTCTTTTTTTTCTTAGTATAAAGATGTAGTGCTATTGCTGAAAGCTCCAACAATAATAGACAAAAGCAGAAACCAACTAGCAATCTTTAACCCATTCTTTGAGGATAAATTCAAGTGCCAGATCCTTCTTGTAGCCTTCTAACATCTCCCTCATCAGACCTTTCACAGTATTATTCTTATACCTGTCACGTATACTTTCCTTTTTAAATTAATTTTTATATTTTAATTAACCACCATTTATTTTCTGTCCTCCCACCACACATTAGTGAACCTGCTTTTTCATAACCCCTCCAACCTTTGTCATTTTCATTTTCCCATCATCTTTGCCATAGGGTTGATGTGAAATGATAAGACTTCAAAGTTGTTTTAATTTTCATTTCCCTAATTATTAGTCATTGGGAGGTTTTGTTTTTTTCATATGACTTTGGAGACATAGCTTCATTCATCCCATAACCTATTCTGATCTTTCATTGTGGAATAAAGGTGGCCCTGATTTCTCAAGGGCTACACCAGTGGTGTGACTATCATCTTGGTCAAGTTCTACATAATTCGCTAGAGCTGGCTGAGAAGCAATCTAGCTAAGGATGGAGAAAGACTCATTGCCAGAAGGCTGGCTACTAGGTAATGATTTTGTTTTTGTTTCCTTTCCCAGCTATAGTAGAACAAACCATGAAACAATCCTTTGCCTTGTGTAGCTTTTTTCTCTTTCCATAGTGATGGTAGGACAATAGCTTTAAGGGGATAGAAACTGTGCTGGGGAATAGCTTCCTATTTTAGGCAATCAATATATAAACATGAATTCCCTCACTGGTGCTCTGAATGTGTACTCTTTGTCCAGTGACCAATACTATAACTGACACACTATTGAAGGAATCAAATCATATATATACTGACATTCTTGTGAAAAAGAAAACCAAAAAACCTAAAGAAGTTACAGCTGAATGAAAATATGTATAAGAATTGTTGTTTGTTTTTTTTTAATGTCTAAAGGCATCAAGGGACATAATTTCATGAAATGCTTAGTCTCTTTGACTTACCTGATGGATTAATCACATATGCAAACTACCAGGATAAAAATCTCAGTTTGTGCATCAACATGTAGGGGAAACGTTGAAGAAACAGAAAAATTAGATTTGAGATAAAATTAATTTTTTATATCATGGATCCCTCTGGCATTCTGGTGAAGTCTATGGATCCCTTCTCAGAATGATGTTTTTAAATCGTATAATGTAAAATGAAGAGGATTACAAAAAGATATCAATTATATTGAAATAAGGATTTAATTTTTTTCTCATCAAAGTTCATAGACTCCCTGAAACCTATCCACAGACCATTGGGGATCCATGAACCCCAGGTTAAAAACCTCTAAAATAGATTAAAAATGTGATATATCTTCCAAACTAAGCCACCATAAAGGAGCCAATGATAAAGCCTCAGATGCTTTTATGCAAAAAAATTTAATAAAAGTAATAAACAAGATGATCTTTTTGAGAGATCTTATTGAAAGAAAGGAAATTTGAACCTCAGAAATTAAGTGGAATAAGACTCATATCTGAAATATGGGTCTAGAAGGAAATACCTTATTCAAAAGAAATAGATTAGTTTTTTAAAGCAGTTGAATGATAATGTTTATTAAAAAGATATACTCATGTGAAGAAACTCAAGAAGTAAAAAAGAGGAGGAAACATTTGTAGAGAATATTGGGAGATGGGAAAAGCAATTTTTGAAGAGGGAGAATATGCAATAGTTTGCCAGAAAAGGAGTTTCCTTTAGAAAATAGATCGTAAGTTTTGCATGGAGGAATGATAAAGCTGTGATGGAGGGATTAGATTATCCAAGCATCTACTGAAAAGAATCCTGGAGATCATTTGTTCCAAACTCATCATTTTACGAATGAGGCCTTAGTGAGTAATTTACTAGAGGTTGTACAACTAATAAGTAGAGCCAGGATTTCAAGCCAAGTGATTAGGGGTAGACCTGACACCAGTATTCTATTAGTTTATATTTGATTTGGGGGTGAAATGAGATACTCCTAAGTCATAAATAGTCACAGGAGATGAAAGAATACAGTAGCTCTTAGCTTCTATAGAACCAGCTCCCATTGTCTCCATATCAAAATACACTTAGTAGGACAGGGTAGGGTGACTCAGGGTAGGGTCTTCAGATGCCTTTTTATGCCCTTAGTTAAAAAGGAGGCTACATCAAGGGAGGCAGGGACAAATCATTTCCCAAGGACAACTTTGTCACCTTTTAGGGAAAGACTAATCCCCACTACAAGACTGGTGGATGGGGAACTCTAGTAGCTATTAGTCTGATCACACAAGCCACCTGCCTCCAAATTCAATCCCCTTCCTACTACACTATATTCGAGAAGCAGAAATAACAAAACATTATAACTACAGGAAGATTTTCTCAAGATAGTTGGAAATGAAGGTCTAGAGTTTATATAAAATGTCAGGACTATAGATATAATTCTGGGATTCATCTTCAAAGAGGTGATCATTGAAGTCAGGAAAATCTATGATACTGTTCAGGGAGAAGGTGTAAAGAGAAGGAAGAAGAGGTCCATGAATGAACACACAAGAATTTATTCTGAACCTGCTATGTCATAAGCACTGTACTAAGTACTGGAGAATGCAAGGAAGCAAAAATGAAACTGCTCCTGCCTCTGCCCTCAAGGAGTTCACATTCCAATGTGGGAAACCAATCAGATGACCTAAACATAAATAAATATATACAAAACAAATACAAGAATAAACATAATCCATCAATTAGAATTTATTAAGCATCAAGCATTAATCTAAAATCTGGAAATATAAAGACAAAAGTATAAGTGAGAGCTCATAAAGGGAGGAGTGATATTAGAATGAAATGAAAGGTTCTAGATTTTGGAAATACTTAAATACCAAGAATTAAAGACATCTGAGATCTGACCATGCATTGGGTGGCCAAAGTTAGAATACAGTTGACAGAACTGAAGAAGAATACAATAGTCAGGTTGTTATATGGGTAATTAGGATTAATATGAAAGACTCCAACCTGATGTTAGGAGATGGGATACTGAGGAAGATTTGAGGCAGGTATAAAATGAAGAGAGCCTCTGCCAAAACTGTAATAATAAAGAGAGCCAGCCACCGATGTTATCAAAGAAGGGGTAAGAAATAGAGTCTGTATTGTGAGACTGTATTCTAGCTCTCCCCTCCCTCTGATTATACACTATAGAGACTTCAAGGGGGTGTCACCCCTAAACTGGGTGACTTGAATGGTTGTGCCATCCCACAGGAGTTGGGGGTGAGGCTTCCTATAAGATGAGGTATGTGGTACTCCAATCTGATTCTGAATGAGGAAGGGGTTCACACAAACCTCCCCCGAGGTCAGTCAACTTCACAGCAGGTGGTCTGGATCCAAGATGGAGGCAGCCAGACCAAACTATGGTTCCCTCCTCCCTTGTTGTCTCTCAGGCACTCTGGAATGCTATCTGACTAATGAATGGCTTTTATTATTTATAATTTAGGGGTTATTATTTACGATTTGGGGGTGCCCTCTTCTCTATTTCTATGGGGTATGTCACTCGGGTAGGAACCTTTGGGGTTCCCACTCCCAAGCTTCTCCCCTCACCCCTTATCCTTCTGTTTCTATTTCTATTTTCTATTTCGATCCTTTCCTATAATTGTAACTTCTATTTCTATCCTTTTCTATAATTGTAACTTAGACTGGAAAGGGTCTCTCAGCAAGGTTGGGAATGGGAGAAGGAAAATTAGAGTTAGCTCCCAAAATGGAGTCCAATAATTTAGCTGACTTGTTAGTTGAAGTCTTGATGGATGAGAAGTGATGGGATGCCTTTGACCAGGGAATCGGGGTATCAATGTCCAAAGAAAGATCCTTAGTAAGTCCTCAGGACTGGTGTGGTGTCCTCCTCCTTCCTTTCTCCCTCCTCCGGAGAACTTCCGCCAGCAGCCCTTCTCCTCCTTCCTCCTCCGGAGAATTACCCAGAATCCTCTCTGGTCTCAACCTTCTCCAACTGTCACCAACGGTCAGCCACTCCTTCTCTGGCTCCTTTTGTCCCCCCCCCCTTGCACAAATCCAATCCTTACACAGGTGGTAAAGTCATTGAGAAAGTGTGGAGAGCTTTTAGAAGATCAGTAAACACTAATGGCAAGGATAAGAAAAAGACAATAAATGAACATGAAATTCAAAAAAGAACAGATTAGAATTAGAAGGTGAGAAATAGTCTACAGCTAGAGTCCATTTTAATAGTACATATAATGTAGTAGGGAGAATGCTACATGCCAACATTCCCTCTTGTCTTTTTGTGAGTTCAGAGGAATAGAAGGAGTAATGGCCAATGGAAAGAGTGGAAACGAAAGTGCTATCCTCAGGGAATTTTCAGGTTTCAGTAACATGAAATGTAGAATGCAGAAACAATTTGATGACTCAAGATAAGTCACTCAAAGCATGTTAAGTAGTGCCCCTAACAAGAAGACTAGAGAGTTATGAACCCACCATTTAGACAGCAAAGTCAGGAAAATAATTGTCTATAATTTGATCTCTTTGAATGGAAAGCAGTTTGCTGTTGTTAGTTAGTAATTTCAGAATCTTCATGACCCCATTTGAGGTTTTCTTGGCAAAGATATGGAACTGCCTTGCCATTTGCTTCTCCATTTCATTTTATAGATGAGGAAATTGAGGCAAATGGGGTTAAGCAACTTGCTCAAGGTCAAACAGGAAGTATGTATCTGAGGCCCAATTTGAACTCAAGAAAATAAGTCTTCCTGACTTCATACTATAAATATTATCAATACCCAGCACTCTATCCACTGTTGACATAGCCACTTCCTGGTCACCTGAGTACAAAAAAGTCTAAGGATGCTCCAGGCATTCTCTCTGATGCTCCACCATTATCATGTTGGGCAACTCTGGTCCTTCATGCCTAGCCTTGCTGAATATCCTTTTCCTGCTACAGCTAAGTAAATTTCCTTTTGTTTACTCCCGAATGACCTACAAATGTGTCATTCTGTTCCACTATATTGCCTAAACTACCATGGGTCTGGCCTAAATAAGGCCAGCCTAAAATAAGAGTGTTCTAGGAAAGTTAAGACTTGTGCAGAGAGGATACAATCCATTTCTCAGACTATCTTATTGTTCTGAAAATAGTCTATCTTGAATTTAGGCCATACTCTGAAAATGGAACCACTTTGAGGAAACAAGTAGTCAAATCTTGAAAAATAGCATCAATTTTAGAATATATTCAGGATTGTTACAAAATGGATGTGGGAGAAAGAATTTATATTTATAAGAATCTTAGGATTTTAAGAGACTCCAGAGGCAATCTAGCTTACCCTATATCTTAACAAGATCCCTCCAGACTTAGCTTTCCAATATCCTAGATCTGTTGTACTAAATGTTTTCTTGTCCTAAATGTCATTTACCTATTGATAATGTGGATTGTAAAAATAAGAATAACACTTCCCAGGTATATGGTGGTTTAATTTTTTTTCACTAAGGGCTTTACTTAAAACAACCCTATGAGTGAGAAATGCCATATTATACATCTAAAGAAACTGAGTCTCAATAATATGAAGTGACTTATCTACTGCAAGATAAACATCAGAAAGACTCATCTTTCTGAGTTCAAATCTGGTCTCAGCCTCTTCCTAGCTGTAAGTAGCCATGGACAAGTCACTTATCCCTATTGCCTCAATTTCCTAGTCTGTAAAATGGGCTGGAGAAGGAAATAGCAAACCACTACAGTGTTTTTTTTTCCAGGAAAAGAGTCAGACACAACTGAAAATGTCTGAACAGCAACAAGAACTGAATGACTGACCTTTACAGTTCAAATCTGCAGAGAGAAGAGAGTAGACCCTGAAAAGTGGGTGCATATTTTTTTCTGATTGCCTATGATTTCTGAGGTTGACTCTCAGTGCTGGCTATGGTCTGGGAAGCACTGATTGATTTGAGGCTCAAATATTATACCATTGAGCCAATATATCAGTTCATTTGAACCATCCCTTCCTAGATTCTACACTGTATGAGGCTTCCTCCTCTTTGTCACAGTCACTCAGTCCAATCTCTAGGTAATTTGGGTCCAATATTGGAATGAAATAAGAAACTTAGAGATCGCTCTATAGTTTTTTAAAAGATGGTTTTCTTAGCAACAGTATGGAAATAGTACTCAACAAGGCTCTAACATTTAGCTATAGGTAGACATACAGCTTCCTTCTCCACCTTGTCTCCAAATAGTAATGTGGCTGGTTAGCAGGGAGAGGTTTGCAAACTCTTGGGTCTGAAGAGCTCTAAATCCTCCTGGATAAGCATTTTTATGCCTTTAGGTAACTAGGAAGCATATCAACATGACTCAAGGCCACGTGAAGCTATGTTAGTGGCAAAAGGATATATGCTTTATTCTCTGGGCAATTCAAGAATCAAGCAATTCTTTTTTAAAAACTCTTACCTTCCATCTTAGAATCTTAGAATCTTAAAATGCATTGGTTCCAAGGCAGCAGAGCAGAAAGAGCTAGGCAATAGGAGTCAAGTGATTTGTGCACAGTCACACAGCTAAGAAGAGTCTGAGGTCAAATTTGAACCCAGAGCTTCCTGTTTCTAGGCCTAGTTCTCAGTCCATTGAGCCACCTAGCTGCCCTCAGAGCCCAAGCAATTCTTTTTTTTATTATTTTTATTGTCATGCAAAACACACTTCCATGTTGGTTAGAGCACACTCATACATAACAAAAACCCAAAATACACTGATGCAAAAGATGACTCCAATAGTTCTTTCTCTAGAGGTGGGTAGCATTCCCCATCCTAAGTCTTTCAGGATCATTGCACTGCTGAGAAATAGCCATGTTTTCACAGATAATCATCATCCAATATTGCTGTTGTTGTGTATAATGTTCTCTCAGTTCTGCTTACTTCACTCTGCATCATTCCCCACAGATCTTTCCAGCTTTTCCTGAAATCTTCTTGCTTATCATTTTTCATAGCACAGTAGTATTCCATCACCAACATGTACCACAATTTCTTCAGCCATTCCCCAATTGGTGAGAGCATCCCCTCAATTTCCAATGCTTGCCAGCACAAAAAGAGCAGCTATAAATATTTTTGTACAAGTAGGTCTTTGCCCCTTTTTTATTATCTCTTTGGGATACAGGCCCAGTCGTGAGTCAAGCAATTCTTGGGGACAGAGTCCTTTCCTTTTCATTTAACCAATAAGAGAAAAGAGGGGAACACTGGTAGATATTAATCCTCTCACAGCTTTCTAGATTATATTTCACTTGAGAATAGAACAGTGTCCTGTGTAATTTTTCTATCTTTTCCAGTATTCTGAACATTATTTACTGGTAGCATATTTACTGGAAAAATTTGTGATTTCATCAATTTAGTGAGCTCTCCTTGTGTGAACTTTCCACCAATACAGATTGCAGCACTTCAGTGTCTTCATAGATAAGTCCTTGGAAGCTGACAGGCATTAAATAACTTTCTCAGGATCGCTGAGCTAGAGAGTCTAAGAGAAGGGGATTTCAATCTAGGATTTCTAAGCCCTGCATTTTTATCCTTGTACATGATGTCTCCACTACAAGACATAGTTTGGCTAAATAATCATAGCTCATATTTACATAATCACATGCTTAACAAACATTTGTTGTATTGAATCAAGATTAGCTGCTGGGCTTCTGTTGGCTATAACCAGCCCCCACCCCCAAACACACAGCTCCTTCCTGAAGGGTCTAGTGTTTTTCTTATTGGCGGAATTACCTGCTTAGCCCGTTTGAGCAAAGCCCTCACCTGCCTGAGATGAACTTCTCAGCAAGGACATCATTTTCAGCAGCTTAAGATGTATGTTTCTCATTTCCTATAGAAGTCACCAAGAGAGCAGGTGGATGTTTGTCTACCCTTGTCATTTTTAGAAAGTGGTTGTGCTGGCATTTTCCATTAATCAGCTACAATTGTTTGTAAGCGTTTACTCGCTATAGCTACGAGTCTGCAGCTGTGGTAAAACCTGAGCTCTTTGGGATTTCTCAAGCATCTTCTCAGGCTTAATTATTGTGAAGGAGAGAAAAGCTGCACCTGTTCTTAGGCATCCAGCTATCTTGGTGAATTTCTTTTGAGAGTTATGGAGGGAGAGCTTAGGAGTCCAGGCAGGGTGCCCAGTGGACATTATTGCTTAAGACTAAAAGCTTCTTGAAGAGTCAATATGACTTCTCTGCATCTGAAAGATACTGGGAAGCACAGGTCTTTGGTGATGGCATTGGGAAGGGTCAAGGAAAGAGCAACATGATTTGCCAACGTGATAGAGTAGACAGCTCTTGGAGTGGGAGTCAGTGGTTGCAGAGCTAATTTGAACTCCAACATTGGCTCATTTGTGACCTCAGGGAAATTAACCAATAAATCAATAAAACATTTATTGAGCACCTACAATATGTCAGGCATTTGTTTTGGAAGCTAAATTCTGGAAATACAAAAAGGGTCAAAAGATAATCCCTGCCCTCAAAGCGTTTACAATTTAATGAGCAGACATCATGCAAACAAATATGTACAAAGGGAATTAAGAAAAGTTATGCCTTCTACAAAAGGTGAGATGTTGGTTGGGGCTTAAAGTAAGCCAGTTATTGGAGAGGAAGGGAGAGCTTTCCAGGCACTGAGAATTGCCACAGAAAATATCAGAGTTGGAGAGTCTTATTCATGGAACACCCAGGAGAGCACTGGACTTGGAATCATCTTTATTAGTTCAAATCCAGTCTCAGACACTTACTAACTAGGTGAACCTGGGCAAGTCATTTAACTCTGTTCACTTCAGTTCCTCATCTGTAAAATGAATTAGAGAAAGAAATGACAAACCACTCTAGCACCTTTGCCAAGAAAACCTCAAAATAGGGTCATAAAAAGTCAGACACAACTGAACAATTACATCACTCTGTATTTTAAATAAAATGAAGAACAAACAAGCAAGAGCTTGAAATGGTGGAAGGACAGAAAGACTGGTTGGCACATAGAAGGAAAGAGAAAATGCAAGTATAAAAATTTAAAGTCATCATCATGGGCTACCTCAAAAAGGTCAGATATAGAAAGGAGAACCTGGTAGGAATTCATATCAGGACCAATTCATGAGCCATAATTAGGCAACTTTGGAAATGAATATAGGAAAAAAGAAGAATCTTAAACAATAATAACTCACATTTACATAGTGCTTTACAAAGGGCTTTCCTCACAACAACCCTCTGAGATAAGGTAATAGCTCATTTATATTTATTTCCTATAGATGAAGAAACTGAGGTTCCTAGTAGTGAAGTCAATTGTCTATGGCCACACATCATTTAAGCATCAGAATTGAAATTAAATCCATATCCTCTGATCCCAAATCTAGTGTTTTTTTTCCGCCATTTAACCCAGTAGAGAGAGTTGGCTCTGGAGTAAGGAAGTCTCAAATTCAAACTTTGCCTCACACACTTATTATCTGACACCAGGTGAATTATTTACCCTCCCTCAATCTCCTCATCTGTAAAATGGGGATAAAAGTAGCATCTGCCTCACAGATAAGGATCAAATTATATATACAAGGTGTTTCAAAGTCTTAGTTAAGTTTTAATATCCCAAAGCATAATAACTATTAAAACTTAAAGAGACACTAGGACTTTGGGGGATACCCTGTATGTAAAGCTAATTGCAGAACAAGGATTATGTAAATGTTAGTATCAATAGCATTACAACACTGTCTCTAAAGACAGTTAATCAAGTAAAAGGTATAAAACCCCAAAAAAGAGACATTGTAAATACCCTAGCTAGCCACTGCGTTTTCCTTTTTTCCCCAAGAACAGGGTTTGAAGGTGATTAGGGTAAAAGAGGAGAAGCAAAAACATAGCTTAAATAAATGGGCAGTATTTGTATTTGTTTAAGGTTTTAAAACCTGTGAAACAGCACTTCTATAATAAAGGAGCAATTTCTACAATTTAGATAGATAACCCAAATAATAAGTGTGTCATGCTACAGCAGAAACTATAATTTTTCCATTCACATTAGGATATGGGAAGATAAAGATGGGTTCTAGTTTTCTCGCACTCATCAATTTTTATTTAGAAGGTATCTGGTTCCTCTTAGAGGATTTTAAATGTCACTGAAATTTATACTGGAAAGTGAGTACTCAGCTGGGAAATCTTGCTCCCAAACGAAACTCTCTGAGGAACTCTCTTGTATACTCCCATTCTGTCATTCCAGAGATAGATATAATATTATTTCAAGGACCTGCACTCCCTCAATATGAAAACTGTTTCTCCAGGGGCCACTTCCATCCTCTACTTCTCACTGCCCAAAATGTTATTAGTGCCAAATAGAAACGAAGCCAACCAAACTCCAGCTCTCTCCAGATGGTTTAGGACATTCTATCAATAGAAGAAATAAAAAGCAATGGAAAAGATAGGCATGGTTCATATAAAATGCATGATTTCCTCTTGTAATTTTTTATAATTAGAGTATTTTAAAATTATTTGCACTTTTCACTATTTTATATATCACTAATTAGGGACTGAATTAAGAAGTGCTAGCCAGATCTCAGATATAAGGATGACTTTTTTGAGCTATGTTTTTTGAAGTTTGGAAAAGGGAAGAAGCTAAAAATGGGAGTGGTATCTTAAGCTTTTCTTTCTATGTTTAAAAGCTTTTGGTCAGTCTCTACAGAGAGGTACTAGAGTACAATGGGAAGCCTCTGGACTGGAAATCAGGATGGAGATCAGGAATCTTGTCCTGACTTTGCCATTAGTGGTGTGATCATGGACAAATAGTTTAACCTTCATGAGCCTCAACATTCTCAATTAGCAAAGGCAGAAGTTGTACTAGACAACCAACCTATAAAGTCCATTATCCCCTCACATTTTTAGAGGATATCAGGCTTCTCTTTAGTCAGATATCACACCTTCTCACTCTCTACTCTCCAAAGAGAATATAAAATAGTACTAACCTATGACTTTATACATATGACAAAAAGACAGATGGCTGTGTGGTTCAACATGAGAGTGACAGGAAGGCTTCTATCCACCCTAATCTAAATTCTCCTGCTGGTCCTTCCACATTGCTCACTCTTCTGTTTTCACTAAGGAAGGTCTCTGCTAAATTCAAGTGTTATCTGTGAAAGCTAATCCATTAAGCATTATCTTCTTAACTTGAATTACTTCAGCTCTCCTAGAAAGGCCTTAAGGTAGGTTTAGATGAGAAGAAAGAAGTCAGGAAAGTTGTGAAATTTGCTGTACTACCCTAGAAGAGAGGCTTGGGATGGGATACTCTGTTGAGAGATGTTGGGCAGAGTTCCAAGAGTGTTGGGGAGCCTAATTGAAGGATAGTCCTACACCCCTGATAGGAGAAGAAAAATTATAAGAGACAAGAAAGCAATGGTACCAAAACAAAATTTACCTACCAAGGACTGTTACCTCTATAGTCCTACATTGTCAATCAAGTTCTAAGAGTAAATCATCACTCTTTGCAGATGATACAATGCTCAATTTGGAGAATCCTAGAGCAGCAACTAAAAAACTAGTTGAAATAACAACTTTAGCAAAGTTACTGGATATAAAATAAACCCACATAAATCATCAATATTTCTGTTATTACCAACAAAGTCAAACAGCAAGAGATAGAAAAGGAAATTCCATTTAAATAGCTGTAGCCTTCCTAGCTGTGTGACCCTGGGCAAGTCACTTAGCCTTTGATTGAGGTAATGACCAATTGTGTAATGGGTATACCTATAGATCAGGAGGACCTATGTTCTTTTACCACTTCATACGTTTACTTGCAGTGATCCTGTCACTTCAACCTCTCTGTGATTCAGTTTCTAAATCATTAATTTTGGGCTCTAATATCCCTTTCCCCTCTAAATTTTTGTATAAATAAAAGTAACAGCCAAGATTATAAGGAAAGCAATAAGTCAGGGGTGGTGAGAGAAATATTATAGAGAGTTTCTCAGAAAGGGATCTCACTTTGTCAAATACATAAGAATATGACCCATTCCCCACATGATAAATGGTCAAAAGGTGTGAACAGTTTTTGGATGAAGAAACCAAAGCTATATCTAACTATATGAAAATATGCTCTATATCATTATTGGCTAGAAAAATGCAAATAAAAATAACACTGAGATGTTATCTTACACCTATCAGATTGGCTAAATGATATAATAAGGCAAAATGTCAAACGTTGAAGGAGATGTAGAAAAATTGGGACAATAACACATTATTGGTGGAACATGAAATGATCTACCCATTTTGGAGACAATCTGATACTATACTCAAAAAGTTGTAAAATTGTGTATACCTTTTGATCTAGTAATTAACACTATTAGGTTTGTTTCCTAATGTGATCTAGGAAAAAGGAAAAAAAATATATGTTCTAAAATATTTGTAGCAGCTCTTTTTGTAGTGGCAAAGAAACTGAATGGATGTCTGTCAGTTGAAGAATGACTGAACAAATTTGCAATGGAATATTATTGTGCCATAAGAAATGATAAACAATAAAACAAAAAAAATCCTATATGTAGTGATCCAAAGTGAAGTTAACAAAACAAAGAGAACATTGTACGTGGTAATAATAATAATGAACAATAATGTATGATGATCAACTGTGAATAACTTACCTATTATCCACAAGGTAAAGATCCAGGACAGTTCAAAGGGACTCATGACAAGAAAATGATATCCACTGTTTTAGAAGGAACAGGACTGGAGTTCAAATACAGATTGAACATACCATTATTCACTTTATTTCCTCCATGAAATTTTCTCTTATGTAAGTATTTTGTAATGTAATGTAAACATGACAAACAGGGAAATATTCATTATATGATAAGATGTGTTCAGCCTATATTATATTGCCTGCCTGATGGGAGGGAGAGGAAAAAAATGAATTGGATGTAGATTTTTGGATATAGCTAATGTGAAAATTCATTTCTCTTAATAAGCATATTTGTTCTAATTTATTCCATATTTATAACAAATCAGATAAGTTACATTATTGTTATGTTACATATTATGTTATACATATATAAAAAAATAATAACTTGGAAAAATAAATAAATCTATGATCCTATGATTCCAATGGATTCGTGATAAAACATGTCATCTACCTGCTGACAGAGGATTGATAGACTCAAGGCAGAGAATAAAATAGTTATTTATGGACATGGCACATGTATAGATTAGCTTTGATTTACTACATTTATTTGTTAAATAAATAAATAAATAAGAATTTCAATTTTTTTTTAACGGGGAAGAGGTTTAGTAAGGAGAAAGGAGGTAACAATAGTTGCCAAAAGAAAAGAAGAACAAACATGAAGCACTTTTTAATGAACAGAAGAAAACAGAAGGAAGTCTGGAAAGAAACATATATGAACAGGACATCTTAAAAACTAATGTTGAATTTATTATATTTTTACCTAGTTGTATGTAACAAAAATTCATACTTTCATACATAGTCCTCTTTTTCTATTCAATTTTGTATATGGAAATATTCTCTTTTGTTTTCACTAAATTCAGAATACAAATATTTTAAAGTACTTTATAATTGCTTTTAATATATCTTTATAGATTAATTCCTATATATCATTTCAAGTGGAATTTCTTTCTGTTATCTCTTCTTGGACTTATTAGTATTGTGCTACCTTACAGAAGCTGTTAAATGTCTCAATTCATTTCTTTGCCCATCCTCTGGGATTTACTAAGTAAACCACCATGTCCTATAGCATTAGCTTTTAAAGCTTCTTAAACCTTACAACTTTTTTCTTTTGTTTGTTAAATTAAGCCCCAGTGTAACACATTAAAAATTGTTAGAATTTTTTTAATTAAAAAATTTTTAATTATGCACTTAATAACCATCACCAATAAAAAACATTTAAGTAAACAAGTACTTAAAAAATTTACAAGCAAAACCACAAACTCCACATTGTTTACAGTTTGTTTAAAAACATGTAAATTAAGTAGAGCCAGAAGAACATTGTACACAGAGACTGATATACTGTGGTAAAATTGAATGTAATGGACCTCTGTACCAGCAGCAATACAATGACTCAGGACAATTCTGAGGGATTTATGGTAAAGAATGCTACCCACATTCAGAGGAAGGACTGCAGGAGAGGAAACATATAAGAAAAACAACTGTTTGAACGCATGGGTCGGGGTGGACATGATTGAGGGTGTGGACTCGAAACTACCACACCAATGCAACTACCAACAATTTGGAAATTGGTCTTGATCAAGGACACATGACAAAACTAGTGGAAATGTGCATCGGCCATGGGTGGGGGGAGTGCGGGGGGCGAAGGGGAAAGGAGGAGCACGAATCATGTAACCATGTTAAAAATGAATATTAATAAATGTTTGAAAAAAAAAGAATAATTAAAGTACATATTAACTTTATGTAATTTGGTAAAAAAAAAACATGTAAATTATATATGTGTGCTAATATAAGTGTCCTCTGCTTTTCAGTGGATAACACCATTTGTTTTACTTGGATATTTTTTTCTTTTGGTTTTGTATGTATTATCCTTATTCTCTTCTTTTTTATCTCTCCATATATTTCCCTTATTTTCTTTATATTTCCAATATTTGTCATTTCTTATAATATAATTCATTACATTCAATACTACAGTCTTTTCAGCTATTTCCCCCATTCACTACATTTGTGTTATTTCCAGTTATTTTGTCATTACAAAGCTTCTATGAATATTTTCATACCTACTCAGCTTTTCACCCTATCAATAGTGTCCTTAGGTCCTAATTCTAGTAATGGGATACCTAGGTCAATGAGCATGAATAGTTTTATAGCTCTTAATATATATTTCCATCTTGTTTTATAAAAACAAAATTCGTAGCTGCTCCAGCAATGTAATATGAATCTGCTTCTTCATGTTCCTCATTTAACTTGATAATTTAAATCCATCTGGTTATCATTTTTTTAGTTATTCTAAGTTCTTAGTTATTTAGCTATATTTGTCCTTAAGCAGCAGACACAATCTATTGTCAAGACAATTCTTTTTCCAAAACCAAGTCTTTCTAGGTTGATCAACGACACCCATGGAATTTTTGTTCCAGTGCCATAGGAATTCATGATTACCTTCATAGTATGATGAGTATTAAAGTAAGATTGTTGCAGAATATTTATGCTCACTAAACCACTGTTGTCCCACCAGAAACTATGTTTGGATAATGTGTATGCTCAGGCTTATAACTACAACTAACCTCATTCACTTATGTGGGGATCCTCTTTATATCTATCATATTTAACTTATCTAAGCTTGTATTCATCCCTTAAATTCTTTTTATTTGTTTTTTAATTAGACTTATTTAGTTCTAAGAGGGGAAAATTAAGGTCCCCAGCTATTTTTTCTATTTTCATTTGTATTTAATTTAGGTCTTTTTTTTTAATCTGGATGCTATAATACTTGATGCATACAGATCCAATATTGATAATACTTCATTATTGATAGTACCTCCCCCAACATATTTACCTTGTTCATTCCTTCCATTTAAATCCATTTTAGCCACAATTCTGTCAGAGATTATGACTGTTATTATCCCTGCCTTCTATGAATCAGCTGAGGCATAATATATTCTGCTCCAGCCCCTTGTCTTTACTTTATGTGTATCTTTCATTTTCAGTGTATTTCTTGTAAACAACACATTGTCAAGTCCTGATTTTTTATCCTTTCTGCTATACATTTTCTTTCCATGGTGAATTTATCTCATTATACTCAATGTCATAGTTACTAGCTGTGCATTTCCATCAGCTCTGTTCATTCTCACTGTTTGTCCCCCTCTTCCTTTCTTTCCACTGTATTACTCCTCAAATGTCCAATTTCCTTTGACCAATACCTCTCCAATTTATAGCCCTTCCCAAAAATCCTCCCCTGTCCTTTTCCCCTTACTTTTCAATTCTTACTCTGTCCATATTTCCAAAAATTCCTTCCTTATCAATAGAAGCATGCCCTCCTACTTCTTGATATGAATTCAATTCTAAAAATTCTTCCCCTATCTTGCCAAGTCTCCCTCTATCTCCTTACCTTGCCCTATTGTTTCTCTATAAATTAAAAATGTTTATCCTTCTAATTATGTATGTTGCTATCTTTATCTTAGGTCTGATAAGAGTAAGGCTCTAGTTCTCCACCCTCTCTTCCTCTTCTCTGTGGCAGTTCCTACATTCATTCCTCCGCCATATGAGATAGCTATTCTACCTTACCTCCTCTTGGTCTATTCTCCTACCATTTCAGCTCATTCCATTACACTCACTTTGATCTCATCTCCCATCCATCCAGGTGGATAGCTCCTTCAGAATAGCTTTCCAATGGTGCAATTCCCGGAGGGGGGGGGGAGTCATAGATGATATTTTCCCATTCAGGAATCAAATAATTTGACCTTTTGGATTGCTTATAGATTAGTCTGTCATTACCTTTGTTTGTTGATTATAGATTAAGTTTTCTGCTAAGTTCTTGGTTTTTCCACAGGAATAATTGAAAGTCTTTTATATTGAATATCCATTTTTTACCTTTTATATTTATGTTCCTCTTTCCTGGATATGTTATTCTTGATTGTGAGCCTAGGTCTTTTGCTCTACAAAATGCTGTGTTCCATGTCCTATGTTCTTTTAATATTGTGGCTGCTAAGTCTTGTGTTATTGTAATTGTAGCCCCACAGTATTAAAATTGATTTTTTTCTTGTTACTTATAGCATTTTCTCCTTAACCTAAGGGCTACAGAATTTAGTAATGATGTTCCTGTGCATTTTCATCTTTGGGTCACTTTGAGGTGGTGATCAGTGAATTCTTCCAATTTCTATTTTACTCTCTGATTCCCGAATTTCTGGGCAATTTTTTGCATCTAAATTCTTTTTTTTTTTTTATTGTAGATTTCCAAGAGTCCAACTATTCTTATATTGTCTTTCCTTGATGCATTTTCCAGGTTAATTGTTTTTGTGATAAAATGTTTCATATTCTTTCTATTATTTCATTCTTTTGATGTTACTTTATTATTTTTTGTCATTTTAAGATATTTTTAGCTTTCTTTTGTCCAATTCTAGTTCTTAATGCATTATTTTCTTCTGTGAGCTTCTGGATCTCCTTTTCAATTATAATAGTTAAAAGTCACCAAATTGTAATAATTAAAATTAAATTATGAGTCTGTTGGTAGCTTTAACAATTTAGTTTAATCAAAGTAGAGATAGTAAAGAGAGGGAAATGTAGGAAAGAGGTAGGGAATGATTTGGCTAAATACCCTAATTGCATTCTGATGGAATAAAGTTCACCTCTGACAAAGGCTCCTTCAGGTCCAATCTATACTCAGAAGAGCACAAGAGTGTGAACCTTCAGGTTCCAATCTCCAGTCAGAAGTCCATGAGAGTCTCTTCAGCAAGAATCCCCAGAATAAGAGTCTCCCTTCAGCAAGCATCACCAGGGAAGTAATGTCTCCATCAAGAGTGTCACCAACTCAAGAATGTGTGTTCAGCCCTCTGAAAACACCTTTATAAGCCATTTTTTCCACCCACTTGCTCTCCCACATCACATCTCAGGAACCAATTATAGTTCCTAAATTTGCCTGGCACCACTCATGCCCTGTAGAGAAGTAAAAGGGTAACAAACAGACTGGTGAGGAGGGAAGCAATACTAGGGAGGGAGAGGGCTTGGTGGGGGGGAGCCTGTGTGGCTTTAAAGAACAATAAGAGGGGAATAAGAAGGGAGTGGGGAGAAAGGGAAGTACAACAAGGGAGAGGATTATAGGAACTGATTAAAAAACAAAACACTGGTATAGAAAGAAACAGTGAAAGGAGAAAGGACAGAACTAGGAGAGAGAATCAAAATGTCTGGGAATACACAGTTGATAATTATAACTCTGAATGTGAATGGGATGAACTCACCCATAAAACGGAAGCAAATAGCAGAGTGGATTAGAAACCAAAATCCTACCATATGTTGTCTACAAGAAACACACATAAGACAGACAGACAAACATAGAGTGAAAATGAGAGGATGGAGCAAAATCTTTTGGGCTTCAAATGAGAAAAAAAAGGCAAAGATGGCTATTATGATCTCTGACAGAGCCAAAGTAAAAATAGATAAGGTTAAAAGAGATAGGGAAGGTAACTACATCTTTTACCACATGTGTTTGTTCACCTGTTCTGCTATATCAAATTTTAATTTCCTAGATTTAAACACTGAAGTTGCTGGTTATACAATTTATTAATGATGTAACAAAAATAAGAAAAACAAATACAAATGTTATTTATGATGTATCAACTCAAGAAAGATCCTAACTAACATTGCCTTTAACCACCACTAAAACGTTTAGTTTCTTAGTTCTGAAAACATATTACCAAAATTCAGTTTCTTCAGAACACTGAATCCCTTCTCAAAAGTAATTGCCATGTTTTTTGAAAGGATAAGGGTTAGTTCTCTGAGGAAATCAATTTTTGTAGTTCTTTTCTCTATTCTGCTATCAATTAATGGACTCTTAAAAATGACAACCAGTCTCCCTGTTTCCTCATAGAATAACAATAAAATTGTAACTGTCCAAGATTCAGTGGCCTCTTAAAGATACAATAATAGTGTCCACAATGGTTGCAGCCAGGTTTGGTCAGCTCAGCTAAAGGGCCTGAAGATGGCTTTCAATTGGGGTCTCAGTAAATCTAATAATGGTCACAGGATGCCAAGAACAAAACCACCAGGTGATCCAAGGTACCCAGGCAGGGAAAGTAAGTTTATAAAACTGTCCACCAGATCACAAACCACTTCCCCACTTGGTGCTGCTCTGCAGGTCTGTTGTCCACTTGCTGAAAGCCTCCACCTCTCAGGATCCCAGGGAATCTGGATGCAGTTTTTCCCTAACTCTGAGATCTCCCAGGGTTAGCAACAGTTATGTCCCAACCACTATGGAGTCTCTCTCAGAGTACAAGCCCCACTTCCTGCTCCTTCATTCCATCTTGGAATCCTCCAGCCCTTCCTGCTAGGTCCAACACTAATACTAAATTAATTGCTAAATAACCCTCACAACAATAATCTCTGTGGTAGAAGCAATTTGTTGATGTTACATAAATGATAACAATGGTATTTGAACCCAGACCCTTTGACTCTGGAGAAGTGGACCGTTGCCCCATACCATGCTGCCTGTATTTCACCTTCCTCAATGTTGTTTTGCTCTATGGCTACCAGCAACTCAGAGCTCTATAAAGCTCTAAAAAGGGTACAAAATGGATCCAAAGAGATCCAGACTCTTCAGCAGCAGGGACATCCTGGTTCTTTTCTATCATTGGCTAGCAAACATGTTGAATGCTGGGGCTCTGAGACATCTAATTTTGTATCTCCCACAACCTAGGACTGTACCGTGCTCCTAATGAATGTTTTATTAAATGTAATAAATTTTAAAATCTCCATGCACTGATAAAGAAAATGAAGTACCTAACAGCAAGGGATTTATCCAAGGTCACAGAACTATTCAGTAACAAAATCCAAGTTCAGCCTTTCTTGGAATATTTAGCAACCATTTTAAAACAACCTACCAATTTTTGCCTTTAAAATCCAGGTCTGCAGAGGAATTGAGCAGGGACATTTTCCTCCCTTTAGTGTGAACTATTTTGTTATCTCCAAGCACCATTTAGTTCCTTTTCTATGGCTCCTAGAGTACACTGACTTTTCGATCTTGAGTAGATCTTAATCCCCTTCTCTCTTCAAAAACAAATGCAAAGTACTCATTTCCTAGCTTCACTCTTTCTTTGTCTCCTGAAATAAGCCCTTGAAAATCCCTCTGGTGAGGACACTATCTTTAATCTATATTGTATATAGTGATTTGAAAACTCCTTATTGAGACAGCTCTTGCAATTTTTGTTCTTTATTTCTTTCTGCTCTGAGACTTTTCCCCTGTTTCTGATTATTTTCCTAACTGTCTCAGGCTTCTTTCTGCACAATTCTTTTGTATTTTTTAAATGTCCCATGTGTCTCCTAAGTTGCTCTTCGCTTCCCTCTCCTAACCAGATTGGTTTCTACAGCTCCTTTATACATTTGTTGTTGCTGGGAGTGTTTTCTCTTTGTTTGGTTGTATTTTCTGTAACTTCCCTTAATGCCTGGACAGATGTTATTCTGCTTTGTCATCCTGAAATGATGAATGGAGCAAGACAAGATGAGGCTTCCCTAAACAAGATAACAATTTCTGTGGGATTGGTTTTGAAATCTGTAGACCATATCAGGGAAGCAACAGGAAAGTAGTTCTAAAGGGTTGCATCCTTTTCTTCCTTCATCCTCTGTTCTCATCATCAGCTATATTGAAATGAGCTATCCCATTGTCATTGACTCAAAGTCAGCTCCCTGATTGGCCATATTCAACTTTGTTTAATTTGCTCAAACTAATTAAACAGATGGCTTGGAGCCTTAGATAGATAGAGCACTAGATTTGGAGTCAAGACCACCTGAGTTCAAATCTGCCCTCAGATACTAACATACTGTGTGACCCTGGGCAAGTCATTTAATTTCAGTTTCCTCAACTGTAAACTACCTCCCAGGGATTTTGTGAAATAATATTTGTAAAATGTTTAGCACAATATTGGCACATGGTAGATGCTATATAAATGCTAGGTAGTAGAAGTTTGGGTGCCTTTGGAAAACAACTTGGAATATGCTAATTCTTTATAAGAGTTATGCATAGTTTATGGACTTGAAAAAAAAGTGTGCATTTTGTGTTTATGAAGAGAAGGCTAAAAGAAGAAGAAAGTAGATTGCAGAAATGACAGGACTAATAATGCCTCTCCCCCAAAGTGAGTTGAATCTAAGCCCTAAGCAGACACTTAAGTGATTTCCCTCCTCATTTGCAAGAGGCAATCTAGTATTAATGGATAGCGTATTGAAAACTGTCAGGAAAATCCTGTTTCAAAACTTACCAGCTGTGTAAACACTGGCTCCTTATTTCAATTCTCTAAGCCTCAGTTTTCTCTTAAGTAAAATAAGAATAATAATATCTAGAGAAGTTTCTTTTTGTTGTGAGGCTCAAATGAAACTGACATATGAAAAATACTTTATAAATGTTGGTTATTATTATTTTGGCCCTTGCCTCATCATTAAGATACTCAACTAGAAAAATAAAAGGTTGCATGCTGAGAGTGAAGTAAAGGAGAATCCCCAGTAGGAGCATTCAACTTCTTATGATTGGTTAGGAAGAAAAATAATGATCTTTATTACTACCAAGTAAAAAGTTCCATCTTTATTTCATCGATGTTTGAATTAACTAGCCAAAAGAGAGCTCTGAATTTCTGAAGATTAACTATAGATTTCTTCTAATTATTTTTAAGATTCAATCATCACAATAAGTAGTTGTTTAAAATGTATGTTTTACACTGAGAAAAGCATTCATATGAAAGGAAAAATATTATTATTCTGAGCCTTATCTAGGGATAAAATATTTATAAAACTTATAAATTACATGCCCAATCTGATTCAATCAATAACTATTAGGTACCGAATAAATGCAAGTCATTTTGCTAGATATCTTGAGATACAGAGATGAAAAAGGATAAAATAGAACCAGATAGAACGTGCTGGAAACAAAACAGAGAGGTCCATTATAGCCCAAACTAGGAAAATATGAAGAAGGCTGATAATTTTTTAGTAGGAGAGATCAGAGAAGGCTTCTGGGAGGAAAATGGTCTCAAAATAGGCCATGAAGGAATGATTCTGAAAGATGAATAAGGAAGTGCTTTCCAGGCATAGTAGAGAGCTCCTGTGAACACTTTGAGAAAATGAACTAGAACATTGATTAGGGTAAGCACCTTAGATGCTTTTTTAGGCCATCTTATCTATTTTCTTGTGTTTACTTACCTGTTGATATGTTCTATCCTTCAACAGAATGCTCCCCAGTAGAGTGTAGTGGACAGAGGTGTGCTTTAAAGTCAGAAAACCTTGGGTTTAAATTCCTTACATCTGATAAATACTAACTAGTGACATGGACAAAAGTCACATAACTTCAATGGCACAATCATCTCTTTAAGACTATACATAACAGAATAGTTATTGATTTCCTCATCTAGAGTGTCCTGTACCACTGAAATAAAAAAATAACAAAAAACAAGACAAAAATAACAAAAAAACAACAAACAATAAAAAACCCAATGTCTAGCAAAATATTTTGTACATGATAGAAACTTTGTTGTTCTTTAGTCATTTTTCAGTCATGTTTTAGAATTATTTTCTATTTCCTTCTCCAGCACGTTTTATAGATGAGGAAAAGGAAGCAAAACACTTAACTGTCTTGCCCAGGATCATACATTTAGTGTCTGAAGCTGGATTTGAATTGAAGTCTCCCACACTCTAGGCTCTGTGCTCTCTCTCTCTCCTGTGCCACCTCGATGCCCCAATTAACTGATTATCAACAATTAAAAACAGTATTAGGAAAGGATATAGTCCCTACCTTCAAGGAACTTCCACTTAATAGGAGGTTATGGTATATACACGAATAATAGTGTTGGAGACTCAGTGGGAAGATAGTCACGTTAAATTAGTCCAATCATTTTGGATATCAACTTAGAATTCTGCAAGAAATGAATTATATAAAAACCATGATGGGCTCCACTGTTCCCAAGATGAGGTATATATGTCAAAGAAGTCAAAGGTATAAACAAAAATCTAGAATATTCTTGGCAGCCCTCTTTATAGTGGTAAAGAATTAAAAACAAAGTATGAACTCATAAATTGAATAATAATTTTTCAAAAGTGATACATTAAGGTAACAGAATATCACTGTGTCCCCAAGAAATGGCAAATATAAGGAAATCAGAGAAATGTGGACAGATTTATAAGAACTAATTTTGTTTTTCAGTTGTTTTAGTCGTATCCAACTCTTTGTGAGCCCATTTGGTGTTTTCTTGGTAAAGATACCAGAATGGTTTGTCATTTCCTTCTCTAATTCTTTTTACACATGAAGAAACTGAAGCAAACTGGATTAAGTGACTTGCCCAAGGTCATATAGCTAGTAATTATCTGAGGCCAAATTTGAACTCAGAAAGACAAGTCTTCCTGAACCCTTTGTCCAATGCACCACCTACAGAATGCAATAATCAAAATAAAGAGAATCTAGGCAACGATTGCATTGCATAATGACAATAATGACAATATAAATAAAAATATCACTATAAAGAAATTGAACTCTGAATAAATGAAAAAAAAGATGAAGGCTTGTCTACGTACTAAAGTTCATTTATATAAAGATAAAATGAATAAAAGACCTCTTCTCATTTCAGTCTCCTAATGAATTCTTTTTGAACCCATTGGAATATTCTTATTTTATCTTATATGTTGGATAACATCCAAGTGCTGAACCATTAAACATGAATTTATATCACAAGATCCAATTTCTGAGCTTTCCCTAGACAAAGAACTAACTTTAACGTTTTTTAAAAAGTACTCATCTAGCCTAGTTAAGTGAGCTTCTTCTCATGATTCTGAGAGTTAGTTCACTATGCAATGGGTCTGTTTTAATGGAACCTCATCAAAGCTTCCCCTGTTATCCAAAGCATAAGCACCCCATTTACTAAACCTTTATGTTGTCGAATCCTTTTTTTTCCTACTATGTTGTGGATCGTGTGGCCACAGTGTGCCCTTTGACTCTCCCCAAACTTAGATTCTCTGTGGTTTATAATCCCAGAGGACAGATCATGAAACACTGTTCCCCATCACAATCAAGACAAAGGACAATTAGGAGTGAATTTTGTGTATATTTTCATATTTGATCACTGTCAGATTTTATTTCTTGATTGAAATTCTATAGCATATGGGTGGTATAGTGATTAGATGGACCTTTTCTCAGAATAATATTTTAAATGCATAAATTAACCTATAATTACTAAATAAATCAAATATGTTAAAAGAAAAAAGAAAATTTATTTTTATTAAAATATTATTTAAAGAAACCACATATATCTTTATTATGTATTGGTGTGTGTATAAACAAATATCAAAAATATTTTTTAAAGCCATAGGTCCCAGATTAATAGTCCCTACTTTAGTACATACAACAATGGAAGTAAACTGAAAGAAATTCTATTTCTCTTTTAGATTGTAACCAGAGTTTCAGCTGTGTGCCACCTGAAACTATGCTATCTCCTGCTTAACTTCAAATGCTGCCTACAAAATAGTATTCCAGCTATCTGAGCACACTAAAAATGTGCCCAGGGGGGGAAACCTGCACCCTGGGTACACTTGACTAATGAGTGTGTCCCAGATAGTACTTTTATGAGTGGGCTTGCCTACCCAACCTCTCCCTTCCTTCCTGCCTTATTCTACTTAGAAACTATGCACAGAAGGGAATACTATTTTCCTCATGGGAAATCTACTCTTCCCCAAGGCCTTAAACACTGGGCTCATTTCTTCTTATTTGATGATGCTGGTAACAACGAATAATAGTTGAGAATTTTCTCCTAGGGTACGGTTTAGCCAACAGAAGCCATAATAGGGTTGGATTAAGAGACAGGAGACCTAGGTACATCTCCCAGATCTGCCACTGTTTAGTAATGGCAATGTGACCTTCCTTGGCCATAAATTCTTTAATCTTTAAATAGGATGGTTGGGTCAGTTAATCCCTAAAGTGAATTCTTTTTGGCTAAGAATTCTAGGTTAAAGAACTGACCTAGATCCCTGATTTAAGGGAATTTCAGAAGCTTTACATTTTTAAAGCCCCTGGTACAGTGTATCAATGGATCTTGCCTTTAGAGCATTAGGATTCCATAATCATACTGATAACAGTAGAGTTGAGCTAAATCAATACATGTGATGTCACCTAAAGTTGGTTGGTTTGTTTGTTTTTTCCCCTGAGAGTATTCATGATTATCCTGGCCACTGAGTAATAGAAGAGTCTAGACAACAGCTGCAAAAAAAGAAAAAAAAAAGCCCAGTGCTTGATTGAAGAAGCAGCCAGTCCTTATCACCGTTCTAGTCCCCTTAACTACAGCAGCATATTCCACAAAGGCAAGGTGGGAACTGCCCACTGTGTCACAAATCTATACCCAAAACTTCCTATTAAAGAACAACCTAAAATCATAACTAACAGGGATACTACTAGGACAGTGTACAAGGTTGTCCCCTGACTCCCAAAGTCAAATAGTCAAAGGCTATTAAAGTCACTGGCAGGGGTAGTCTGTTGTTCAGTCATGTTTGACTCTTTGTGACTCCATTTCAGATTTTCTTGGCAAAGATAAAGGAGTGGTTTGCCAACTCCCTCTCCAGTTTATTTTACAGATGAGGAAACTGAGGCAAACAGGATAAGTGACTTGCCTAGGGTCACATAGCTAATAAGTATCTGAAGCCAGATTTGAACTAAGAAAAATTGCCACCTATCTGCCCATAAATAAAAACTGGAAGTATATGATTGACTCCTAAGGTATAGCTCAGTGCTATAATCAGAACATTTGACTTGGCTCCCTAATATAGTCTTTTTTGAAAACCTCAAAACACTAAATTATGCCTATTGTTTGGTCTGGTTCTAATCCATGACTTTATTTAGTTTAGGGAATTCCAGTATGGAAATTCTCACTACCTCATCTATAACTTGCAGTCTTAGAGTTGCTTAGAGCTTTGAAGGGATCTGTGACTTGCCAATGGTCACATAACATGTAGCAGAGACAACACTTGAACCCAGGTTTTCTTGACTTCAAGGGTAGTCCTGTATATATTCATTACTATTATCATTAGCATAATATTATTGTAAGAGAAGGACCTGTATATGTATCATGGCCCAGTGTGTTACAAAAGCTACCCTATCTCTGTTCTCAGAAAGAGGGAGTACAAAGCTAAAATCTTATCTCCCTTAGTTATTAATCTAGGGGATACGATCAGGTTCAATCTAATTTCTGTTCACTGTTTCATTATTATGAAGGAGAAGGAACACCCCAACCTCTATATTGAAAACTCAATCCCTTTCCCAACAAATTCTAGTTCTACACTGAACATATATAAGCATTTAGCTAAGATCTATTTCTCTGAATCGATAACAAAAAAAAAAGAGACAAGAGAATGTATACAAAGGAGACTATATACCAGACAATATAGAGTGAAGGAGCTCTCCCACTGGGAATAAAATAACTCAGCTTAACCAAGACTGTCCTAGATCCAACCTCAATTGGAAATTCCCCAGTGTCTTAAGAGTAGCAAGCTGGGAATTGAGACATGAAGGACACTGCCCACTCCTTTCATGTCTTCCCAGAGTCTTTCTTCAGCAATATGAATTAGGGTTGACCTCTTCCATTTTCCCTGTTGAAGCTGAAAACTTTAAAAGGGAATTCTTGGTTATCTTTGAGTTCACACTTGTGAAAAGGGAATCCTTTGTTCTCTTTGCCTAGTTGGAGTTAACACGTTGGTTGGCAATAACTTCTTCCCTCATATTTGTATCTTTAGCACTTAACACAGTGGTTGGCATGAAGTAGGTGCCTGATAAATGTCTATTAAATGACCAACTGATAATCCAAGCAGCACACAAGACAACAAGAATGGCAGTACCATGTCTGGTCCCCATTTGATTTTGAACTCTTCTAATCAGTTTTTAAAAACATTTCCTTCCAAATAGCGTGGAAATGATGGCATTGTGGCATCTATTAAAAACACTATTCTTTATTTTTATGGATCAGTGTTCTACCTAGGCAATCATAGGCAGTTGTTCTATTGGTGATAATGATCTAGTTCCAGTACAGTTAGTGGTTAACTTCAGAATATTTTTAGGTCTGTATTTATAGCATAAGTGTTTCTTGTCTGTCAATACATGAAAGACAGTGAACTCATGCTGTATGCTTCTTTCTTCCAGATTGTGTTGTCTTGATTAGTGTTTGGTAGGTTTTTTGCAGCCTGCTGTGAAGTATTGCATAGTTTCTACCATTTTCTTACAGTATCTACATTGATCACAAAGCCCAAACTCCCTCTGGAATGGAAAAGCTTTTATTGAGTGCTTACTATGTGCTAAGAATTGGGCATAAAAAATGGAAAAATTGAGATCATTTTTCCTTCTAAAGAAGTCATGTTCTAATTGGTTGAGGCAATGCATAAAAAGATGGTTCATGCCCATGTTCAGTTTGTAGGAAATGGAAAGACTAGATAGAATGTATTTAAGATCTTTCAGGAAAAATAATAAAGCAAGTAGCAAAGACCTAAGAGATCAATGGCAGGAAAGGTGGTTCCCTATCAAGAGCTTAGTGGATCCAAGTGTCAGAGCGAAATTGGGCTATGGGGCACCTCTAGTAGAGTTTAAAATGTAGACATTAACAACAAACTGACAATGGGGATCCTATATCTGGACAATGAAACAATGAAGATTGGGTACCTAATAATACCCAGAGTTCCCTTCCCAGAGAAGGAAAAGACCTAAGATTGAACACAGTACTAGCAGGTGGTTCTGACCTCTCTTTGAGTTAATTGTAGGTGAATTCAGCTAAGGAAGAAGAAAGTCCCCAGATCCACAACATGGCAGTTGGTACAGATGACTGGTCCCCGGCACTGATACCTTTCTTTTATTTTTGGAAGCAATGACATTTTCCTGAATTGTTATCACAAAATCCTCCATTTTCACAATAAATCTGCTGTTGCAAAACTCTCCGTTTTGACAAAAAAAATCTGCAAATCTCAAAACATTTATGTGGTGTGTCTTTGTCAATATACTTCTGGCAGAGTTCATGTGGAAGCCATCTATTATTCTTACCAATTGCTTTGCTTCTTTTTGAGGCTGTCAAAAGAGAATGAACTCTGGGTATCATCTGGGGACCATATAGTAAAACCTTGATTAACCAGAGCAGGTTTTTAAAAATTGCATTCAAGGAGAAAAGGTAAATTATAAGGATGCTATCTTATACCAAGGATTTACATTTTAAATGTCTATTTGATCATATCTTCTGTACCTTTAGCATCTACATCTTCAGGATAATCATAACTGATGATAAAGTGGAGTATCTCAGAAAATGATCCAGACACCCAGAAGTTCAAATTAGTGGAACCAATATTTATTTATTAATCTGTTGATTAATAAACATACCTACTGGCCAGGACAACTTTCCTAGTGAAAGCTGCCCCAAACTGAAATTAAAATGCAGTTCTTATAGGGTTCAAGATACAAAGAAAATAATGTTCATTACTGAGACATAGCCTTGAAGCAAACTTTTTATTGTCTGGAAGTTAGTAGCACGGGACTTTCCACCGTATCTCTAATCCTGGACTATGAGGCAACTGTAGGGAGTTTCTCATTTGAATGTTATTTTTGAGCTGTCTGGCCTTCACAGGAAGGCTCATTCTTGATTTCTACTTTTCCCCAGGGAAAAACAGGTTTTCTGGACAATTACTTCAGTGGTTAGAAATATAACCATAAGGTAGCATTTACAGAACTGTATTCCACAAGGTAAAAAAATAGTATCTAGAAATATTTTTTCCACACTTTAAAACTTTGATATTTTAGTGGAACCATCATCCCAAGAAGGTGGCCACCACTTCCAATGCATATTGCAATCCTCCCATTACTTCTCATATGAGACACTTCTTTTCATGTCCTCCTATAAATCTTACACCGGGGTTTATTGAAAATACTAAGGCTACTCCAATTGCCTAGCCCTTACCACTTTTCTGCTTTAGAACCCATACGTAGTATTGATTCTAAGACAGAAGGTAATGGTTTAAAAAAAGAAAAGAAAAACCTGGGGGCTTTCTTCTAGAACTCAATATTGTATGGTTACCAATTTACAAGGTAGGTATTGCCTTGTAATTTCAGCAATTGCTCATTGGTTTTCCCTAACTCATAATGGATCACAAAAATATTAAGACTGGCACTGAGACATAAGCCTAAGTTATGTTTTGAAGAAGGAATTGAAGCCTTCCCTTTATGATACAGTCTATCTCCATGGGGGTGAAGGGGAGTTGCTACTACTTAGATTGTATTAGTTCTATTTTGTAATATGTTTGAAGATAAACTGGGTTTGAAAAGTACAATATAAATACTAAGTTGCTTTGCACTGATTCTGAGGGATGAGAGGATTATTATAATTCAAGAGCTCTGAAAAAAAATAAAATGAGCATGGTGTTAGAAGACTATAACACGTTATTTTGGAATGAATACTGCTGGGACTAATGAAGGTTAAACTTCAGTCCTGTTAGCACACAACTTACAAAGCCCTGAAGCAAATACTTATCTATGAATGTGCACATTGCCATAGAGAATGAAATATGGGTGTGCGGTTCTTCCTTCAGCAAATAGTAGTTTTGCTTTAAACCTGACAATTAGGAGCTTCTAAAGAATTTATTTTTATAAGGTCTCTTCTTGGATGTAAGCACTTACCTTATATTAGCATTAACAGGAATAATATACATATATCAACAAGAGGAAATACTCTTTGGAGCACCTAAGATTCCACCCAACATTCTTTCAGATGATGTTTTCTTGGTATATGTGCCTGGCCTTTTGTGAATTTGGATATGTGTGAAGGGGGAAGAGAGTTATAATGAATTCAGTTGATTTTTCAGCTTGGAAGTGATTAACTGAACTGTGAAACTAATTCAGGAATCTGCTTTGCATTTTTGGCAAATGAGCAAATATGCAGATTCCTGTAGAACAGATGTGCATGCCGGTCAGTTACACAAGTAGCAGTTCTAGAAGCAAAGGTTCCTTCAGCTGGTGCTCCAATTAGTGAGAACATAATAACAAGTATATAATTATTCTGGGACCTGTTGAGCTTTCATCTGCTATCAATTTCACTTCATTTAAGGCCAATTTGGGCTGAACTCACTGTGAACTCTATCATTTAAATAATTGAGATCTTAGATTGGCATAGCTTTTGTGTTGTACTTTTTTTTTTTTGAGTTAGGCAGGAAATAGCCTTAGAAATAGTAAAAAATTACATTCAAGTAGAGTTTTTTGATTCATTGTAAAGGTTTGTGGGAATTACAACATATTCTTTATAATGCTTTCCCAGATTAGTAGATTAAATGCTCCCAGTAAAGAAATAAATCTGTGGTGGGAATTGTAGCTACTGTGATACCTTTTATTTTCTCCTCATTTCTAAAACCGCTGTGATGTGATAATGTGAAAACTTGGAGAATTTGGGGTGTCTTCGAACTCAGCTTCTCAAAGTGATTTGGAATCTTTCATCTCTTTTGTGCTAAGACTTCCACAAGATTCTCTTAAGGTGCCTCACCACAGATTGGAAACAACAGCAGATTCTCAATGGTTAAGCCAGTAGAGGGCAAGTTATGGGAGGTTTTCCTAACTTTGAAAAGTTCTAAATCTGATGGGTCAGCCACTGAAGGAAAGCCAAGCCGAGTTCAGAAAAGTTCATCCCTTTGGTAATGAATTATTTAATCATGGAAACACAGTGAACAAAAATATATAAACTGGCCTTCAGTGCTATTTAGCCTCTTCCACTTTGAGGCTGATGATTGAATGTCAGAAAGGGAAGCATAAAGTGTGAACTATCACCTTTTTTTTAAAAACCCTTACCTTCCATCTTAGAGTCAATATTGTGTATTGGCACCAAGACAGAAGAGTGGTAAGGGCTAGGCGATGTGGGTTAAGTGACTTGCCCAGGGTCACACAGAACAATCACCATTTTAAAATAATCTATGAACATTTATTTAATTGTCAAGACTCAAAACGTGAGGTGGACTAAATAACCTCTCCTTCTAGCTGAAACTATGAAACTACTATCAGTTTTCCCACATTCATAGAGATGTTGACATTCTCACTTTCAAGCCAGAAGATCTAAATGAGTTGTAGTTTATGGCAGACTAGCTTGCAGACTTGCTTTAGGTAGGCAAATAAAGGAATCTGTAGGATTTATTTTGTAATAAATCCAAAAGTAACAAGAAATCTTATTTCCAGAGATTCTTGGTTACTTTAGCTCATGATGAACACACACATGCACAGACAGCACTGCCACCACCACCACCATCACCACAATAAAACAATTGCAGCTTACATGCCATTGTCTGTTTCAGAGGGTGAAGAAAAAAGATGAATGTTTGAAGAACTTGACAAAACTTTCCAAAGAAATTCAACACATATATTGATATCTCACTTAAAGTTGGACACAAGGATTAATGGTGAAAAATATGCTAGAAAATGTAATTCAGAAATAAGAGGCCAAAGATTATTCCAATGCCTCAAATCTGCCTAAAGATTTTCTTCAAGGAGAGATACAAAAAGCACTTAGATATGGCAAGAATCAAATAACATCACAAAACATTAAAATGAATATATCTTAATAGATAAGAAACACTAATTATGGGTATGGGAGTAATTTCAGATCAGCAATTCATGGGCAACCAGACCATCAACTAGTTAGAACTAAAGTCAAACACTGATACCAAATTAGAATATGGTATAATAAAAATTATTGAGAATGTGTAATTAGAACAGCTCCAATTCAATCTAACAAACATTTGACTCAGAAAAATTAGTGATGGATAAAAGTAAAGACACATATCAAAGATATTCTCATTGGTCCTATGAAAAAAATAGGCAATTATCTACAAAAGACTATAGCTTCACTGTCACAAAATTTACCAAGAAGTATAAATTAACAAGATTTCTTGATAGATAAAACAGATAACATTATTCACCAATCTTCTAATTATTAATACCAAGTAATGCATGAAACAGAGACTTTTTTTTAAACCCTTACCTTCTGACTTGGAGTCAATAGTGTGTATTGGCTCCAAGGCAGAAGAGTGGTAAGGGCTAGGCAATGGGGGTCAAGTGACTTGCCCAGGGTCACACAGCTAGGAAGTATCTGAGGCCAGATTTGAACCTAGGACCTCCCATCTCTAGGCCTGGTTCTCAATCCACTGAGCCACCAACTTCCCCTGAAACAGAGGCTTTTGCTCACTAAAGATGCTTATCACTGTCAAGAAGAATAAAAATGAAAGAAGAATCCTCATTACAGGCTATGTTGGTGTGATCTTTGAAATATCTTGGGGGAAAATGAGAGATTTGGGAAGACTAAACAAATCTTGAGATCTTGATTTCAATTCTCAGCAATATTATAGAAGTTATTATTCAAAGGATTCTTTCTAGCCATTTATCACAGTATCTCAGATTGAAAATAGGATTTGGATTTCTTAACTTTGACTTAAAATATAAGAATCAATCACAGGTTCTTGGCCAGGGATGAAGCATACCCAACAAAAACTGATTGAAATTGAGTCTTGTCTAATCCAATGGCCTCTAAAGGGGTAAGGAGAAACTATAAATAAAATAGAGAACAGCTACAATGTATTTAGTTAATGTTCTTGTTAGGTAAACTGGATCCAGAATTGAATAGATGGAAAAGAGCAGGTTGGATTGCATTTACTAAATAAATTACTGAATTACCAAATAAATTGTACTTTCAATGATTCCAAGATGGTTTTGTCATTTTTAAAATGTTCTTTTAGAAGTATTCTCCCACCAGTGCTGTGTGCCTGCCAATCATGCAACACTATGATCACTAAAGAATAAAAATTACAAATGGCCCTAAGGACAATGGAGAAGACAAGGTAAGCTGTAAATAGGCTAAATTTGTTATCAGCTGTAACTTGTTGATAATAACTGATGTAAAAGACATCATTAAGGAAAGGTATGATTAGGAAAAGAGGCAGAACAGTCATGGGAATAGAACAAGGGATAACAGAAGAACCGCATAAATGTTATCCTTGTACTCACAACATTTTGAAAGTCCTAGGGTAAAGTCTCTGGCATGTTGTCTAGAAAGTCTGTGGAAGATTAATGGTAAAATATGGGCAAAAATAATGTAGGAAGAGAAAACATGTCTGACTTGCATATAGTAAAACGACAGGATATGGGAGTGCGAAGAGAAAAGAGATACTCAGAATATATTCCCACTCCTCTTTTAACTTGTGAGACCTTGGAAATTTTACTTCATAATTAAATGTTTTAGTTACTACAGCTATGGAGATTGCAGCAATATGACATAAGGATCATATACTTTGTAGGATTTATTTCAAGAATTCTGGGATGGTTCAATAATAGGAAAATCATCAGCATAAGTGACTACATCAATAACAAAACCAACAGAAATCATATGGTTATCTCAATAGATGCAAGCCTTTGACAAAAAAAATTATGGTATATGTGCATATTTTTTTTCACAGAGCTAGTTGTTAAATTTATCAGCACACCCTTGCTCCCTACCTCACCAGTTGGACCTTATTTCTTGTGGGGTTCTGGCTCCTGTTTCTTTTCCCAGCAAAGTTATTTTTCTTCAAGGCTCATAATTATAAATTTTACCTTCTCCACCACTGTCTCCAAAAAAGGATATTCAACATTGATAGGGAGAGGAGAATGAGGCTAGTAGTGTAATAGAATAGACTGGGGAAACTGAATTCAGAGTGGAATCTTGGCTATATATTCCAAGACTCTATCCAGGTTGGGTTGTGACTCTAGAAAGTACTTATCCATAAGCTCTTGAATGAGTAAGTAGGCAGTATAAGTAGATACAGATTCACATTGTGCAATAGTGCTTAATTGAATCCATTGTAAATTCAGCTAGTATTTGGGCAACCAGGAAGTTAGTGTTCATCTTCTGTGCCCTCCAGTGTAGAAATTTTCCCAAATTCCTGGGTGTGGATTCAAGATACATAAAATTGAGAGCAAATCCTAAAAAGAACACAGGCTCTTTGGGCAACTGTAACCCACAAAACAAAGTTAACATCAGGAAAGAGTAGTTATAAGAAAAAAGCAATGATGAATAATGGACTAAGACCATTTTATCCACTGGAAGAAAAGTAACAGTGCATAAGCCAAATCCCTGCTACCTTCATTGGCATTTGCACCAACATTCAGCTCCATGGCTTCCCTCTTCTTCCTGTTCCCTATGCTTTACACCAAGAGAATGCATCCCCAGGGGGCCCCATATAGTTTGTCTAGGACCCACCAATTCATTTACTGTATCACTACAAGAAGGTGTTTAATGTGCTAAGAAGGACCGTATCTCTGTTCATCCTCCATTAGCCATAGGCAACATAAGACTTTCCTCATGCTATGATTTACATTTTTCAAATATCGCATTCCTTCTGTCAGGTGCTTCCATCAGAAGAATTCCCTTAGAGCAAATGAGGTGCACTGCCTCTAAAAACAATCAAAAAGCATCTCCTAAAGAAGCATATAAAATACGTCTGGCACCATGCACAAGAACACACAATAAATTTCCTTTGATAGCCCCTTTTTTTAACAACCTCCCCTCAAAGAGGCATTTAACGTTTTTTCCAGCCCTCTGAACTGTTTAAGGTATTTGTGTTCCTTTCTCCAAAGATAGTCTTTTGTGTGTAGCATTTCTTACTGTGCTTGATTCAAAAGGAAAGGAGGCAGATATAATTGGCTCTGGCCATTTTTAGGAATGTATTTGCTTAGAGAATTTGCATGAGAGTAGGAGGCTGTGGTAGTGTGTGATAAATAAAGAACCCACCTCAGAGCCAGGAAGACCTGGAGGTTCAAATACTACCTCTGACATATAATGGCCATACAACCCTGGAAAAGTGACCTAATGTCTCAGGGCCCCAAACAATTCTCTGAAACTAAGCTACAAAGTTAATGAAGCTCCTCTTTGGTGGAAGGGGACTATTCACCAAGAATTCTCTATAGGGAGGAAATCATAGGATCTGCCTTCTCCACCACTAAAGAATGAAAAATTAGCATAGAAAACAGTTTGTAATTGTCACCATGAATATAACCTTTTAAGGCTTGCAAAGTATTTCACATATTGTCTTATTTGTTCCTCACAACAATTTGGTTAGGTAGATGCTATTGTTAGCCCTATTAGAAGCGCAGTGACTTTTTGACAATGACACAGTCTAAAGCAGGATCTGAACCCAGGTCTCCATGACTCCAAGCCCTGGACTCTTTGCTCTCTGTCATCTAGCTGTCTCTTGCAACTGGAGTCCATAAGTCTTTTTTTTTTAAACTACATGTTAATATAATTGATATCCTTTGTAAAGCCTATGTATTTCATTTTATGTACTAAAAAATATTCTGAAAGGGGGTCCATAGTTTTACCAAGCTACAATTTTTTACAATAAAATTTTAAGAATCAGTCATTTCTAGATTAGTCCAAACTCCCATGTAATATAAGAAACTTTTCTACAACGTCCTTCTGAGCAATAGGGGTTTTACTACCTTAAAAGTTATCTCATTTTGTTGTTAATTGTTCTGTTAGAATGTTCTTTATATTGAGCCCAAAATCTGCCTTCTTATCACTCAAACCCAAAACCTAGGTCTGATCCTGAGGTGATAGAAAATAAATCGATACTCCTTTCGAGGATAGCCCTTCTTCTACTTGAAGGCAGATGTTGTGGCTCATTTAAGTCTCTTTTTTCAGGTGAGGGTTGAGGATGGGGAACAGATATAAAGTTCTAATAGTTTCAAGGAAAAAGAGACTACTTTGGGCTAAGGTAGGTGATCAAGAAAGTTCCCATGAAAATATGGGTTTCCAGCTGGATTTTGAGAGGTGAGTCAACACTGGAAGTGCAGAAAGGTAAAGAAGGTCATCATAGGCAGAGGGACCAGTAAGGCAAGAGTGAGAAACTGGGAAGAGTGACAAGTGAATAGTTTAGTTTGTGGGATCAATTTGATGAATCTGTGATCTCATTAATGTGGAAGCCCCAGCGATGCAGGTTGAAACTCATCCATATGTCCTAACTCTGTTCAATTGTTGTCCATAATCTCACTGCAAATATTCTTCTAGGGTCCACCTAGTATGGCTGAGAAATGTCTTTTGATTTTGAATAAATAGCAATGGAGCGTGGGAGCTATACAACAATAACTCACCTCAGGACCAGACCACCTACATTTCTTCTGGTCATACCTCTCTCTCATGACAGATTTAGAGATTAGTGAGAGAGCTTAAATGACAGGTGAAGGAATTTAGACTTTTTTCCTGATAACTTCTGAGCCACAATTCTGTCATTTCAACATATTAGCTATCTCTTACAGCTTTTTGGCATTTACAGATTTAATGAGCATACCATATATATGTTTAGCTCTGTCATCAAAAAAAATTTAAACTGGAAAAGATTAAATTCAGAGCTCTACCACATGCCATTAACAGACTTCCCTCCAAGTCACATCAACACATTAACATTCTTTGGGCCTGTGTTCAGTGAGCTATTAAGTCAACAGCATTTATTAAGTACTTAATAATTAATTAAGCATTATGGACATCAATGAAAGCAAAATTGACAGCCTCAGTCTTCCTACCTTCAAGAAGTTTACATTTCTTTTTTTTCTAAGCCCTTACTTTCTGACTTAATAACAACTCTAAGATAGAAGGACAAGGACTAAGCAAAGGGGTTAAGTGATTGCCCAGGGTCATATAGCTAGGAAGTCTCTTAGATTTGAATCCAAGTCCTCCTGACTCTAGGCTTAGGGTTCTATCCACTGTGCCTCCTAGCTGCCCTGGAGGTTATGTTCTAACTAAGTAAAGCAACACATGAATGAAAGCTGAAAAGCAGGAGTCAGGGAAAAATCTAGAGCAGAGGGTCAGAAGAATGAAAGAGTGAACATGACTGACTTGAGAGCCATTCCTAAAAATGGGAGCTTCTGGGAGAAAACAACCAATCAGAATATGGGATAAAGAGATATTCCTGAATGAGAAAACTGCAGGAATAGAGGAATTTCCCTGGATTAGAAGGCTGCTTGTGCTCTTAACTTATTAAATTGTGTTATCCTGCCATCCACATTTACCCTTGCCCACAAGACCATAAAGAGAGGCTCTGTCTAACGTATTGCTAAAATCAAGACACAACTCTAATCAGAGTACATTGCACACAGTAGGTACTTCATTCATGTTGGTTCAATGAACAAATTTGCTGATACTTCTTTTGGACCTTGGATTTCATTAGTGTGACTACTCCCTCCATTGGTATAAACTAATAATGCTCAGGAATTTCTGGTATAAATTTATGCTTTCTTAAAAGCCAACATGCTCCATCAAGATCGGTTCATCCATTCCAGCCTCTTTTTCTCTTTTGACAGAGTATAAGCTCGACAGAATAGAGAATATGGTGGATATAATATAATTACATTTTAGCGAAAGAGTCAATAAAATCTTTCACACTATGCCTGTAGACAAGATGAACAGTAGAGATAGGTAGCTTATCATTCTAATGTTCTGTGGTCCTATAGTTTATTTATTTGCACTTATAAAACTTTTTTTCTTTTTAAATATTAAGTCTAATCCAGTGTTGTTTTCATTGAAGTTACATTTACAGAGCAGTCTCCTAGGGAAGGAACTTTTAAAAATTTGGGAAAACACCAGGACTGCATAGATTGCCATAAGTATAGAATTAGTGATAATGGCTGCTAGACCCTAAGGTGCTAGGTCTAATTCTAAAGAAGGACATAATTATCTGTGAAAAATAGCACAATAGACATGCTGTCTGTTTTATGTTCTATTGTAGCCAATAAAATCCATTAAATCCTGTTTTGTTAGCTTAGTAGAAACTGCCCTGGAGGAGGAATGACTGCCAGCTATGTCAGAAGCGGTCTCCTTTTAATGCTCTGAGTATCTATGAGATCTATTCATATTTGAGTGGCAATGGGAAAGGCAACAGGCCAGGAAATGGGTAGCTATGCTGGCAGTGAGCAGGCCACAGACTGAGTAGAAGAGGGGTTGGTAAGTGAACTACGTGCAATGACCACTGCCAACACAGGAATGATTCTGCCTTCAGTGGGTTGTGAATGGTTCAAGAGTGAGGAAGAAGCAAGCTGACCACATGAGAGCACCTTACCATCAAAGCAAGTAGGGGAAGAAGCAGAGAGGACCATGGACACTAGAGAAGCATCCTTCCCAGCAGATGGTAGAACAACTGACAGGGGAATTCTTGGATGAAAGATGCCTTTCTTTAGAAACCGACTTTGAGTATTAAACTGTAGTCACTGCACGTCATGGATTATTGTCTTCCTGTTCTTGTTAAAAGCTCTCTTCATCAGTACATGTGATCAATATGCTTGTAAGTGGGAAGACTTGGGGACATCCTGTAGGACAAATTTTCCAGGATATTAACACCTCTGAAAGTTAACTTGAGTTTGTTTTGTTCTCTGAAATTCAGGTTTAAATAATTCTAATTTTTCTAAGTGTCCCAGTAAACCAAAGTTAATCTGAAAAAATCAGAAAGTCTCCCTTACAGCCACTGCAGTCACCTTTATATGAGTTATCTCCCTTTCTGTTAGACTTGTTGACTTCAGTGTAAAAGCATGACCACTGTCAAAAAAAAATTAAGCAAAAGGAATCTTTATGAGTGTGTGTGTGTGTGTGTGTGTGTGTGTGTGTGTGTGTGTGTCTGAGGAAGGCTTGTTTGAGGGTTGACTTATTTATTCCTTTTAAATTTATGTAGTAGGATGGAAGTTGATCTAACAATCTGATCACTAAATCCCCCAATCCCTTGATGAAATGGTAAGATATAAGAGGATGACAACAGCGACAATGAGCTATAGTTGTAAGGATTTATGTCTTTCAAACTGAGTAGTTGCATTTACCAAAAATAAACAACAGCAACTATTTCATTGTTGTTGTTATTCAGGCCTGTATGGTTTTCAAGGAGAAGTACCATCTCTTTTCAGTTCTGCTTCATCCACCTTTGGTGTCCTGGTCCTCAACTCTCACCCTAGAAAACCATCTCGGCAGATGGGCTAAACCAGGTTGAGGATAACCAATGGTCCACAAACCCATCAGAGACTTAGAGGGGTGTCTACCCAAAGCATGAGAAGGTTTCCCCTGGTGGAATAGGCCGATGGAAACAATTTGTTCTAATGGCCAGGAAGGCTGCTGAAGCAGGCTCTGTGGAGCACATGGAGCTTGGTCAGACATTGAGGATGCCAAGATCATGTACTGCATCCTGGGCTCTCATCATCCTAACTTCTGTATTTTCACTGGACTCTGGACTTGGATAACTCTGGAAGAGAGAGTAAGGCTGGTGACTTTGTGCAACTCTGAACAGTTAAATGCAATTCATGTAAAACTCAAGACATCACCCCTTGATGTCACTGATCCTCTAGTGGGGGGAGGAAAGGGGTTACAAAGGACTAACAAAAGCAAAATAACAAAGAAAATGACATGACAGAGTTTGCACCTTTAGTACTTTGAAGTAACCTATATCTCTTTCTGAGGAAACAGCTTAGAATGGAGAACAGGCCAGGAAGGCAAGAGTTCAAGAATTACCATGGACTCTTGCTGGCTTTATAACTTTAGACAAGTCACTCAACTTATTAGTGTTCTAGGGGACTTTCTAAGACTATATATAAGTTATAGGGAAGGTAGACAAGCATTACTAGAGCTTTCTTGACCAAGAGTTCCCTATGGTAATAAAAACACAAATCTAGCCCTACCCCCTATCCTAAAAGAAATATTAAAAAGTATTTATATTTCATTATCCAATGAAGAGGTATGGGGAAAATTCCTTAACAAATCTGAGATGAGCAAAGGACTGTGGTCATGGAATGAAGGTGGGTGACCTATAAAAGGAACTTCTAGTTCTGAGTAGATGGTTAGTCATTTCCTTTGTGCCTAAGTGGCTAAGTGGTACAGTGGATAGAGCACCAAGCCTAGCATCAGGGAGGCTTGAGTTCAAATCTGACTTCAGACACTTATTGATTGTTACCTTGGACAGGTAACTTAACCTCTTTGCTTCAATTTCATCATCTGTAAAATGAGCTGGAGAAAGAAATGATGAATCATTTTAGTATTTTTGCCAAAAAAACCCTGAAAACAGTCACAAAAAGTCAAACACAGTGGAAACAACTGAACAACAACAAAATTGTGCCTCTCAAAGAAGCAAGCCAGTCAGTTCTAGAGGAGTCTCAGATTCTTCCTTACTAGTTCTAGGATGTAGGCTCCAGTTCTTCCCAAAAGTGCCTAGTAGTCCTCTAAACTGGGATTTCTAATGAATGTAGTTGGAAGCAGAATTACCAAAATTAACCAAAAAAATTAGCCAAAACAAATAAGTGAAGCAGCAAGACAATACAAATGGTAAGACAAAAGTTAGGGGCTCACTGTGATGACATCAGCAAGATTATAACTACAAAGCATCAGATCTGTGACTTGTATCATCTCCCACATACCTTAGCCACATGAGAATTGTACCCACATGCTTCTCTATGCATGTTTTTGTTTAGTTGCCTTTTAGTTGTGTTCAACTCTTTGCCACTTGATCTGGGATTATCTTGACAAATATAATGAAATGGTTTGCCAATTCCTTCTTTTGCTCATTTTACAGATGAGGAAACTGAAACAAATAGGAAACTATTTTGGTATTAAAGCCTATCAGTATTGATTCAACCATTCTGGAAGGCAATTTGGAACTATGCACAAAGAGTTTTAAGAGACTGTCTGCCCTTTGATCCAGCCATACCACTGCTGGGTTTGTATCCCAAAGAGATATTAAGGAAAAATACTTGTACAAAAATATTCCTAGCTAAGCTCTTTGTAGTGGCAAAAAAACTAAAAAATGAGGGGATGTCCCTCAATCGGGGAATGGCTAAACAGATTGTAGTAGCTGCTGGTGATGGGATGCTATTGTGCTGCAAGGAATAATGAACTGGAAGAATTCAATGTGAATTGGAAAGACCTCCAGGAATTGACGCAGAGTGAAAGGAGCAGAACCAGGAGAACCCTATACACAGAGACGGATACATTATGGCACAATCTAATGTAATGGACTTCTCTAATAGAAGCAGTGCAATGATCCAAGATAATGCTAAGGTACTTATAAGAAAGAATGCTATCCACATCCAGAGAAAGAACTGTGTGAGTAGAAACACAGAAAAAAGAAAAACATATGATTGATCACTTGATTCGATGGTGACATGATTTGGGATGTTGACTTTAAATGATTGTTTGATTGCAAATATTAATAATATGGAAATAGGTTTTGAACAATGATATATGTAAAACCCAGTGGAATTGCTCATCAGCTCTGGGAGAGGGGAGGAAGGAAGAGAGGGAGAGAATATAAATCATGTAACTGCAGAATAATATTCTAAATTAATTAATTAAATGAAAATTTAAAAAAAACATGTTTAAGCCTTTCAGTTTTTCTCCCACTTCTCTCTATAGGCAGTATAATACAATGAGTAGTTATAGGTATGAGTACATAAATATGTATGTATATATAGTCTGAGGATCTGAGTTCTACTCTTGGTTCTGCCATTATAAGATCTTGGACAAGCCACTAGACCTCTCTAGAGCTCTGTTTCTTCCTCTATAAAGAAAGGATTGACTAGATGATATGTGAGATTCTTTATAGCTCTAAATCATCAATGATCCCATTTTCTAATTGTCATAATTAAGGATGTTTTGGTTTATAACAGGTGAAGTGAATGTTATTCTCCTATATTCAGATGGGAAAAAAGAAATGCAAGAAATGATGGCCCCATTCACTCAGTATTTCAAGAGCTGGTCATATCTTGAAGTAGAAATTGTTAGGGAATGCTCTAATTCTTTTCATGCTTATATTTGTTAGTTTTCCAAATCTAAAATAGGTATTAAATTAGTGCCATTCTATATCTCATGGTATAGAAAATGTTATGTATCAATTAAAAGCTATTTCTACAGGGATTTTGCATATATTATCACTATGTCAAAAGAGAAGACATAAAAATAGCAATTTCTGGAGAAAAGAGATGAAGACACAAAACATTTTAGGGGGAAAGCATTATTATTAGCATCCTTTAGATTCAGAGTATTCAGTGACTTAAAAGGAAAAGTGTGAAGCTGGACAGGTAACAACCTCTCTGAATCTATTCCTTCCTTGGTAAAAATGAGAGAGTTGGACTTGAGAGCCCCTAACATGCCTTCCTGATCTAAATCCATAATATCAACAAATGGATAAGACTCTACAAATAGTAGGTTGCTGTTCTTTTACAAAGAAAGCTTACAAATTCTTCATGGATTTCATCTCTTCCTCCTTAGGTGAATCTTTCCACTTAATGGCATTTCTTAGACAAACCTATGAATATCATGACCAAAAATGAAAGAGAAATGGAAGCCCTCTTCATGAATATTTCTTCAATTTCATTACATAAAATAACAATACTTCTTAAGGTTAAATGTTAAGTTTTCATTTATAGTAAATCAGATTTAATCTGATTTTGAGCATAAGTAGTAGAATGTCCCCTTAACTAGAACCATCATTCAAGGCAAGGAGACGTTTTAACATTTCTGGCTGAGATTCATGCCCCTCAAGAAACGTATTTGATGTTCGATCATTTTCTCTTGGCTGTCCACATCCCAGCCCATCTGTTGGTCTGGCACAGAGCCTATACACAAGGTAATAAGCCAAGTTTCAATGGAAAAAAAGGAATGCCAAGACAGCATGGCTCCAAAAGTATGTTTCTCAAAGCAGCAAGATGTGCCATTTCTCCCTTTCCATAACTTTTCCCCCTCCTGGATCAACCAGCTAAATAACAATTTTGGTTTTAGTTTTTAACTAATTGCATGAAGAGTAGGTAGAAATTATTGCTTTTATATTGAGACAGAAACACATTTAAAAGCTAAAAAATTACTCCTTTTTGCAAAGAAGTAAAAAAAGAAATCTTTCTACAGGGGCCAAATCAACCAAGTTTGCCCAGTTTAGTCTTCCTCTTTTTCTGTGCCTTACTTGCCATCACAGAGAGAAGGCTGCCACCCTTTTGCTTCTATACCTTCCCATGCCAACAGATGTTAAGAACTTCTCTCATACTTGTTTCATTGGCCTTCAGAAGCAGCAAAAGAAGGGCCCCCTGACACCCCATTTTGATTTGTACCTAGTGCAACTGTATTAGGCTTCCTCAATATGTTTAGTTCTAAAGTCTTCAGAGTGTTAAAACACCTTACAAAAACATATTATATAATAGTATGTAATTATGTGTAGTGTGACTCACATGGGACATGTGTGCCCATGCCCCCTACATGTAGCAGGGGTTGGAAGTGGTTGTCATGTAGTTCAAAGGGAGGCAGGATAGACATTTCTAGCCTCTTCTCCTCACCACCTCCTACATCCCCAACCTTTCTGCCAGAGGAACTTTCAAGCCTGCCAGGATAGGAAGCTGGATGTTGGGGCTAAAGACCACTCTGCTCTCTTCAGAAAGAGGGAGAGTACTGGGCTAGGAGTATATCTCTTTTCTCTTAAATATTATTAGTCTATGAGATATGATTGGGTTTAAACTAAATTTGATCAAGGTTGCTCATTATTGGAGGGGGGAGGAAGGAACCCCAAGTTTTATACCCAAAGCTTGTTTCCACCAAATATCAGTTACACAATGAACACAAATAGCACTTAGCCAAGAAAACTCATTTATCCAACTCAAGAGCAAAATAGAAATCAGAAGTTACACAGAAGAGAATTTGTACAAAACATAATAGAACTCTCCATTGGAATCAAGGTAACTCAGCTCAATCAAGAGAGGGTCTTAGATCTCACCCAAGGGGAAACTCCCTGAAGTCTTTGGTATGGCAAGGTAGGAATAGTGACATAATGGATTCTGCTAATTTCTATCATGTATTCCTAGAGTTTTGTTGGTTTGTTGTTTTTTTTTTTCTACAGCAACCTGGAATGGAGTTGGCCTCTTCCATCTTCCTTCTGGAACTGGAAGCCATAAACACTCAAAGCAATTGTAAGCTTGAAGAAGGCTGCATGAGTACTGAAACTCTCCATCATAGTTATTATTTATTCACTTCAGTTGTGTCTGACTTTTTGTGACCCCATTTGAGATTTTCTTGGCAAAGATGCTGAATTGGTTTGCCATTTGCTTCTCCAGCTCATTTTACAGATGAATAAACTGAGGCAAACAGAATTAAGGGACTTCCCTAAGGTCACACAGCTAATAAGTGTCTGAAGTCACATTTGAACTCGGGTCTTCCTGATTCTAGGCCCAGCACTCTGGGGCATACTTGGCTTTGTCCAAACTCTCTTGCTCCTCCCAATTCCATACCACTGATCACACAGGACTGGGGATTCATCTCCAACAAAAATCAGAGTGTCCTATACCAAGTGTTTACCTATATATACATATATATGCTAGCATATTATCTTCTTTGATTCTCATAATTCCCAGTGAGGTATATGATGTTGTTATACTCATTCTACAGATAAAGTAGCTGAACAACTTGCCCAGGATTAGGTAACTAGAAAGTGTTTTAAGAAGGATTCAAACCTAACTACCAGTTCAGCATCAATCTACTACAACTGGCTCCCTAAATTGTCAGCCTTCTATCCTTTGCTCCCTAAATCAAAAAGGATGAAAGACACTTTTCTTCTGTACCCCTCTCTTCCAGTGATAGATTTAGAAATAGAAAGAACCTAAGAGGACATTTAGTCCAACCCCTTCTTTTTCACAGATGAGAAATTAATGAATGGAAAGGTTAAACAATTTGCCCAAAGGCAAACAGATAGTAAATAATTGAGGGAAGTATTCAAATTCAGGACCTTTGACTCTAAATTAAAAGCTTTCAATTGACCCACAAGTCAAGAAAAGAGTTGGATCAACAATGGGAATCTTGGTGAGGTGTTGGCTAGAACAATGAAAAACCCATTTGACCCTGAATCAGATGTTCAATGTGGTTATAAAGTCAAGTCAACAAGCTCTTATTAAATGTCTACTGTATGCCAGATACTGTGCTAAGTGCTGGGGATATAATGAAAGGAAGAAAAAAACTCAGTCACATCACTGACCTTCAGAAGTTCACAGTCTAGTGGGAAAGACAACATGCAAACAACTGGGTGCAAACAAGTCATATAAAGGATAAACTGGAGATAATCTCAGAGGGAAAGCATTAAGATTAAGAAGGACTGGGAAAAGTTTCTTGCAGAAAGTGCGACTAACTGAGGCTTAAAGGATGCCAGGGCAACTAGAAGTCAGAGGTGAGATGAGAGGATTCAGAAAATGCATGAATCCCTCTCTCCCTGGGCCTCCCAAAAAGCAGAGAGGTATCCCCTACTTGCTTTAGATAGAAAAGACATTTTTAGAAAAAGGGCAATTCTGGGAACAGAGAGAAGTAGCTATATGCTTCTTACTAACTTGAATTGTTGTTCAGTCATTTTTCCATCGTATTATCTGATACTTTTTTATCCCATTTGGAGTTTTCTTGGAAAAAATACTGGAGTGGTTTGTCATTTCCTTCGCTAGCTTGTTTTTAATGATGAGGAGACTGAGGCAAGCAGAGTAAAGTAATTTTCCCAGGGTCATACCACTAAGGCAGATTTGAACTCAGGAAAATGTCTTTCTGGCTCCAGGGCCAGAACTATCCACTGTACCATGTAGCTACCTAATTTAAAAATTCTAAAGAAATATATCACAGGTGAACTGTGCACTACACCTTGAAACTATATGATGGCACTGGGTGAGGAACACGACAAGTTCTCACCATGTACTTCAGTCCTTTGTCAAAGGACCCAAATCACACAGTAATTCTAATTGGTTCCTTGATTCCTGTGACTAGATTGTGACTGAGATACTGGAGAACCTTTAGAGGAATTGAGAAGAAAAGTTTTAACTAGCTATGTGTCTGTATTGACTGTCTCTCTTTTTGTCTCTGTCTCTAATATCACTCTCTGATGTCTCTGTCTATCTCTGTCTCTCTCTCCCTTTTTCTCTATCTTTCTCCCCTTCCTACCTCCCTTGGGTCCTTTCTGCTTAGAATGCATCTAGCCCTTGGACTTCCCACCTAGGCAGTGGGATAGATTACCCTCCTATCCCTCCCAATCCTGGCCAATGGCCATGGTACCTCATACTATCAAATAACTTAATACTTGTGCAGATGAGCCTAAGATGGAACCTCGTGTCCCTGGCTGCTGTTTCTATTTGGTTTCTTTTCCTGACCATAAGGGACCAAACAGCAATTCTGAGAGGTATACATTCCCGGCCTTTTTGGTTACCTTATGAGATTGAAAGTTTTGGAGTTCCTAGTCAATGTTGGCTGACCAGTGGGATATACTTCCTTCAACTACACCACTTCTGGGAAGAGAAGACATTTCATTACAAGACAAAAATACCAAGAGGATGGGGCAGCTTAAGGATTAAGAAAGCCCAAACCATACCCTGGATTGGAAAACATCTGGATTTTTTTGAATTGCTCAGGAAGAACAGATTCAAGGTAAAAATGAAATATCTCTTCAGTCGTCATCCAAAGTTTCTTTACATTTAGGAAAAATAGATATGACAGGTCTGTGTTTTTAATGCTAATGCATGCTCATGGGCCTTCTGTGTTTTAATAATTTCTTTTTGTGGTAGAGGAAATAGTAATTTAATACCTGATATCTTTTTTTGTAATGTCTTATGGTGCCAATTTTAAATAGATTTTTATTCTATAGGACAAATTTAATTTCCACTCATTTCCAGTACTGACAAAGCACCAAGTTGTTCATTTCTCTCCCTCTGCATGCATTCAAGTATTTAGAATTGCCCAGAATCTACATAGCCATGTAAATGTGATTTTTAAATTGCTACTGTGCCCATCTTTGGCTACAAATGTGGGTCCTTCAATTTCTGAACAGCTGTGTGGAATCATTTTTGGACATGACCAATATGGGAATTTGTTTTGCCCAACTGTGCATATTTGTTACAAGTGTTTTGTTTTTCTTCCCCACCCCACCCCATCTCCACCAGTAAAGGATGGAGGAAGGGAGAAGGAAAAAATAGAACACTTGATAATTGAAAAAAAATGAAAATTGAAATAATAGGCAAATAATAGGTGCTGTGTGAAATGCTCTCTCTTCTGGTAAATTAAATTGACTTCTTCAATGGTGTGTCAAGAAGAAGGACCTCTGGATGAGACTGTTCCACCACCTGGTAAACCACCAATCATTCCTCCTGGCATACCCTGTGATAATGATGGGTTTGAAGACCTTCGATTCTTTCTTTTCTTGATAGCAGCAGACTTCCTGAGCCAATTGTTTTGTTTTACTATACTTGTAAAGAATCTTCTGTTTGTCTGCATCACCAGTTTTCCCATAGAGTATCTCATTCTCCACTGTAGTTTTCATGTCGAAAGCATAATATTCAAGTGAATTATTGAAAGATATCTTATTTCTCTACTTATCATCATTTTTATATTTCTTGACTTCCTGGACCATCCTCTCAAATATATTCTTTCACAGGAAGCCTTTATCAATGGTAATGATGACCTTATTATCCTCTTTGCGTGTGCTTTTATTCACAGCAAATACATTAAGAATAACAAAAATTGCTATGTTGAACACTCTCTCTTCCAATGAATTTAGTTGATTTCTTTATTTGTAAGTCCAGAAGACAGATCTCTGGATGAGGTGGTTCTACTCTTTCAGTGGAAGCTACCTATAAGCCACTTCAATCTAAGAACACCCTAAGTAACAGAGAGAAGTGACAACCAACAGCAGTAAATTACATTCTCAGATTTATCTCCAGACAAGATGGCTACTTGAAGAGCTAACCATAAATAATAGCTTCAGCAGGATTGATATTCTCGTTCAGCAGTGAATACTGATATTCTTGTTCTTGCCACTGACAATATTCTGCAGAAATTTCTGGATCTTGGAGAGGCAGGTGGAAATACCCACCAAAACAATGCCATGGATATGACTTATCTAGCTTGGCATCCCTTAGTGCATTTTTCATGGGATCTAATGTGCCATGGAAGAGGTGAGCATTCTATTCTTCAAAATGGAGTAAAGAAATGGATATTTTCACAGGGGGAATCAATTTCAATATTGACCTGGATAATTGAAAAAGATGGTGCGCTCTGTATGTTTATAAGCAGTGTAGAGGTAGTAGACAGCCTTCTTGTTCTCATCAGTGACATTCCTGTGCTTGTGCTTGAACTCAATAATGAAGTAATTAATCATTCATTTGTTGAAGTCCTTCCCACAACAAGTTTATGTCCCTAGCTATGAGCATGACTTTAAAGATTCTATCTTAAATGAAGATAGAAACATCAAAATTCACATTTCTGAGGTCAAGGATGAACACATTTCTCTAAGCACCACCCTTATTGTTCAAAGGCATTAGCAACAGCAGCAGCAATTAGCTTATTAATAATTTTTAATATATTGGGACCAAAGTTGGTCAGTATCTTTGGCAGCACAGTTAATGGGAGTAACTGGAATTGAATGGTATTATGACCACAATATTTGTAACAGTATTCTCAAGATGGGCTTCAGTAATTTTTTTACCTTTTTGTCAAGACATTTCCCTTGGATAGAAGTTTTGCTTCATGTCATATTAAACAAATTCATGATCAAATCTGTGATCAGTCAGACATTTGCTATCAAAAGTGTGCACTGATGAGATTCTTTGCAGTTTCATCAATCTGTGAAGATAGGATTAACTCTTCCCTTGTCTATTTTTAGCTAAACAAATCAAGAACTCAAAGTACCTCTACTTGACACTAAGTAAGAAAGTTTGCAAGTCACTTACTAGAGTTAGCTCACACCACCAAAGGTCAATGCCCCTCCTCCTTGGGCAGTGCTAGGCAAATTGAAAGACTGTAATTGGTTCCCATAAAGTGAGGGAGCAACAGGAAGTGACTTCAAGAAAACTGCTTTAAAAAAGGAGCTAAATCAATTGTACAAAAAAATCAAGCCATCCCCCAATCAATAAATGGGCAAGGGACATGAAAAGGTAATTTTTCAGATGAAGAAATCGAAACTATTAATAAGCACATGAGAAAGTGTTCTAAATCTCTAATAATTATAGAAATGCAAATCAAAACAACTCTGAGGTATCACTTCACACCTAGCAGATTGGTTAAAGTGACAACAATGGAGAGTAATGAATATTGGAGGGGATGTGGCAAAATTGGGACATTAATGCATTGCTGGTAGAGTTGTAAATTGATCCAACCATTCTGGATGGCAATTTGGAACTATGCTCAAAGGGCTTTAAAAGACTATCTGCCTTTTGATCCAGCCATAGCACTGCTTGGATTATACCCCAAAAAGATAATAATGAAAAAAGACTTGTACAAAAATATTTATATCTGCGCTCTTTGTGGTGGCAAAAAATTGGAAAATGAGGGAATGTCCTTCATTTGGGGAATGGCTGAACAAATTGTGGTATCTGTTGGTGATGGAATACTATTGTGCTCAAAGGAATAAAGAACTGGAGGAATTCCATTGAATTGGAATGATCTCCAGGAATTGATGTAGAGTGAAAGGAGCAGATCCAGGAGAACATTATACACAGAGTCTGATACACTGTGGTACAATCGAACATAACAGACTTCTCTACTAGCAGCAATGCAAGGATCCAGAGCAAGGCTGAGGGACTTATGAGAAAGAAAACTAGCCACATTCAGAGAAAGAACTGTGGGAGGAGAAACACAGAAGAAAAATAACTGCTTGAACACATGGGCTGATGGGGATATTATTGGGGATGTAGACACTAAACAATAATTCTAGCCCAACTATCAATAATTTGGAATTAGGTCTTGTTCAATGATACATGTAAATCCCAGTGGAATTGACTGTCAGCTAAGTGGGGCTAGGGAGGTTCAAGGGAGAGGGAAAGAACATGAAATATGTAACTATGGGGAAATAGTCAAAATAAAAATGAAAAAAAATCAAGTCAAAAAAAAAGGCCAGCCTGAGGACTGATTCACTCTCTCTGCATTGGTGAGCCAGACTGGAGGAGGAGACTCTTTCCCTGGATCCTACATAAGCTTGTGGTGGTGAGTGGAGTGAATCCTTCCTTGGTTCTTTGGTGAGGAAACCCTCTCTACTCATTGGCGCTTTGGTGGGACACTCCCTTCAGCATGAGTTCTGTCTGGTGAGATTCTTGGTGATCTTAGCCTCCTGTGCAATGAAGGTTCTTGGCAGATTCTTCAGCATCCTCTGGCTCTTTAGATTTCAGTTTCCTAGTTAGAACTTTATATTCTGATGAGATTCGCTTTCAGATTTGCATTTGCGGTCTGGAAACATTAGGAGTAAACTTAGGGTATTTGTAGCTAGGCAGTATTTTTTGTCTCTTTATCTACATTTCTCCACTTTCACTCTTTCCAACTCTTTGTAAATAAAGGTGCTAAAAGTCATTTTGACTTAAACTGCAATATTTTTAAATCAGCAACTACAATATTACTTTAGAGCTTTCATATTAATATAAAAGCCTGAATTTGAATTCTTACAAATCAAATGTTTTATGTCAGTGAGAACAATGATTCTGTTTCCTTAATTATTGGCAATGATCTCCACTTTCCTGTGATAGAAGACTCACAGAGAAATAAGTGGTACCAAAATTCATGAAAACTGTGGGGCCCTTCCATAGTTTTATTGAGGTATAAGGGTTATTGCTGACTGATGAAGAGTCACAATGCTTATTGCTATGCAGAGTGAGGTACTTTGTAAATTAAATACTTTTTCTAGAAGCTACCCTATTCATCCTTTTTAGGAGTGTGCTCAGACATGAAACTAAGCTTTGCTCAAAAGAGTCCCTGAAAATCTGGGTAGTATGTAACAACCCAAAGAGTTGTGAGAATTTATTTTCCTATACTGTATTAGTTCTTATATATTAGAAATACTATTTATTCTTGTGCCTGGGATTTGGGTCAGAGATACCATCAAGTCTGCTGCTTTTTGCATTTTCTTTGTCCTTGAAAATTCCAAGAAATATCTTCCTTTTTAACAGAATTTGGTTAATAAATGAAGGAGAGAAGGATTTTTCCACCATACATGACCTGTCCACCTGTGGGGTGTATTAGAAGGGATAGATAGATTGATGGACCACCTACTGATTAGCTATCACCAATTAAAGATCTTATGCAATGTTATAGGGAAGGACTGAATCATGAGCTCCTAAAAATCTATATATTAAACTGCCTGACCCACCTCAGGTTAATAGCTGTATTACCTTAATAAGCCCCTTAACCTCATTAAGTTTCAATTTCTTAATCTTCACAGTACTTTCTTCATGGGCTTAATGTGAAAATCAGAAGAGTTAAAGTATGTGAATAAACTTCCTAAAGCTATACAGGATTATACAATGTGAGTTATTATTATTATGAAACTTCAAAAGATTCTCTAGGGTAACTCTAGGAACAGCAAATGATAAAGGCAAAGATTTGCTATTTATTTCAGTCTTGCTTCTTCTTTAGAATTAACTTGGGGAGGTGGAGTCAAGTTGGTGGCTTAGAAGCAGCAAAAGTTGAGTCCTCTGTGAAAACCCTTCCATACCAATAAAAAATAAAGTCCTCTAAGGGGGACAGGAAACCAAATATAACAATAGGACAGAGTCAGGGGACCCTCCTGCTCAATTCAACTTAAAAGGTATGCAGAGAATGTTGAATTCTTAGGTTTAAGGAAGAAAGAAGGAAGGTCCCAGGACACTTCCCCCACCTACTCTGCTGATACTCCAGCACTTGCTGGGATCTCAGGGTGAGGACTCCACCTCAGAGGGTGTGCCTTGTTACCATAGCTACTCGAAGCTCAGGACTCTGACCACAGCTGGCAGGGAGACAGCTGGAGGAGAGGAGTAGAGAGGAGGGCAGCCTGGTCATAGACTTCAGCCACCACTCCTCCATTTTGGGCCTCTGCCTCTGGAAGTTTTGGCCTCAGGGCAATCCAGTTCTGCAGATCAGCTCAATTAGCTTAATCCAGTCAATCAACAGTGCAGATAAAAAGTATCCAAAGGGCAGAAAAGCTCAATTCCAACACCCATCCCCTACCTACTGCACTGATACCCAGAGGAAGAATCCAGCTGATTGGGATCCCAGGGCAAAGGCTACAACCACAACAGAGTAGCTTGGTACCACCACAGGAAGCTCAGGGCTCTGACCAGGCAGCTAGCATGGAGGTGGCTACAAGAAAGGAAGAGAGGAGGATGAAGGTAACTGCCTTCAGCTTCCACACTTTCAATTTCACTTTCAGCTTCTGCTAGGAGCTGGAGAAGATTTGGCCTCAGGGCTCATTAATGTAACAAGCCAGCTCCATCAGCCTAATACAGTTAATCAGGAGATCATAGAAGCCCCTTCAAGATCAAAAAAGCCCAAACCTACAGATCCATTAAATAAACAGAAGAGAAAGAATACAGCTAATGGTGTGGGGGGGGGAGGAAAGAAGGGGGGAAAAGTGAGTAAACAACAGAAAAAGAAAAAAGAAATTACAATTAACTGCTTCTATCCAGGTAATGAACATAGAACAAATGGAACAGAGGAGGACCAAGGAACAACAACCAAAAACTCAGGAACTCCAGTGAATTGGACACAGGCTTTGGAAGAACCAAAACAAAATTCAAAAAACAATTAAAAGAGGCTGAAGAAAATTGGGAAAAGAACTTAAAAAGCAAAATAGGTCATCTGAAAACAGAGGCACATGAACTAAAACAAGAAAATAGTGTTTTAAATGCCAGATATACCAGTTTGAAAATGAGACAAAGAAAGTGAAAAATGACCTACAAAGAAAAACAGATCAAAAGGAAAAAGATGATCAAAAAGCCAGGGATGAAATTCAGTCTTTAAAAATTAGAATCCAACAACTAGAAGCATATGACTTTACAAGGCAGCAAGAATCTATAAAACAAAATCAAAAGAATGAAAAAATTGAGGAAAATATGAAACACCTCATTGATAAAACAACAGACCTGAAAAATAGATCCAGGAGAGTTAAGAGATTTAAGATTAAGATTAAGAGAGATTCAGAGAGTTAAGAATTATTGGACTACCGGAAAATCAAGACAAAAGAAAAAGCCTGGATATTATTCTACAAGAAATTATCCTAGAACTATTTTGCTCTTGCTTCAGGGAAGCTGTTTCTTCAATAGCTTTCTCTTACCTCTGAAATTTTCCTTAATTAGCACTGGTCTCCTGTTTCTTTCCATCTATTTGTCACTCTTTTATGTATCTTTTGCCAGATGTCTATCCATGTTACACCCACTAACAGTGGGATTCCCCATATTCTGTTATGAGTCTTCTTTTGCCTCTACACTATTTCACTTAGTGATCTCATCAGCTCCCATGGTTTTCAGTCATTGTTTCTACACAGATGATTCTCCAAATCTACTTGTCCAGCTCTAATCTTTCTCCTCAACTCTATTCTTACATTTGCAGCTACCTTTTAGACAGTTTTAACTAGATGTCCCTTGAACGTTTTGAGCTCAACTTGTTTAAAACTGAATTTTCTTCTTCCTAAGTCCACTATTACTATCAAAAATACTATCATTCTCCCAGGCCATCAGGCTCACAACCTGGAAGTCATCCTCAATCCCATACTCTCTCAACCCTCATATACAATCTGTTGCCAAGGCCTGTCAGTTTTATCTTAATAATATCTCTCATATGTGCTCCCTCCAACAGAGAGAAGAGGGCTTATGTGTCATCTACTACCCTCGTGCAGGGTCTCATTAACTCATGACAAGACTATTGTAATAGCCTTCTTCTTGGTCTTCTTGCCTCAAATCTCTTCCTTCTCCAATCTATCCTCCACTCAGTTGTCAAACTGATTTTCCTAAAATGTATGTCTGATGGAGGCAAGTAGGTAACACAGTGGATAGATTGCCAAGCCTCAAGTTAGAAGGTTCTAGGTTCAAATCTAGCATCAGACATTTCCTAGTTATGTTATCATGGGCAAATATTTTAACCCAGATTGCGTAGCTACTTTTTTGTCTTAAAACTGATATTAAGGGGGCAGCTGGGTAGCTCAGTGGAGTGAGAGTCAGGCCTAGAGACAGGAGGTCCTAGGTTCAAACCCGGCCTCAGCCACTTCCCAGATGTGTGACCCTGGGCAAGTCACTTGACCCCCATTGCCCACCCTTACCAATCTTCCACCTATGAGACAATACACCAAAGTACAAGGGTTTAAAAAAAACTGATATTAAGGAAGAAGATATGGGTTAAAAAAAAAGTAAGTCTGACCATATCACCTATTCAATATGTTCCTGTGGCTTCCATCTTCTCTAAGAAAGTCTTTCCAATCTTTCTTAATCTTAGGGATTTTGCTCTGAGATTATTGTAGAATAATGTACATTATTCTACATACATCTTCTTTGTACCTATTTGTATGTTGTCACCCTCATTAGAATGTGAGCTCATTGAGAGTAGGAACTTTTGCTTACCTTTCTTTGATTCCAGAGTACTTAGCACAGTGACAAAGTGACATTTATTAACTACTTTCTTTACATAGTTGGCTGACTGGAGACTCCAAGCTATCACCTCAATTAGTTTAATCAAACATGAAAAAAAGTTTCCTTAGAGTAGTGAATATTGAGTATGTAGGGTTAGAAGTAGTTTGTAAAATTGGTAGCGACTGGTTGTATTTCATTGATGTAAATAGTGATTAAAGCTACAGCCACTGATATTGGGGCAAGATATATATGTGTGTGTATATATATATACATATATATATATATATATGTATGTATATATATGTTCCTCTCATATTTTTTCCTTCTCAGTTATGTTCTGCTTTACTTTCTCCTACTCCCTTTTCCCAGTAATTTTAGAAGAGATTGAGACAAAATGTTTTCTGCCTAATTTTCCCTCTTCTGCTTTTCAGGCTTTGAAACCCAGTAGTCAGCAGGAGTTCCTCAGTATACTTGAAAAGATCAATCAGTCTCCAGATGAACATGGAAATTTTTTTTCTTAAAGTGCTACTACAGATATTCCCATATAGTTTGACTCTTTCATTACCAACCCTTGACCAAAAGTCCAATGTGTTTTGACCATTTTAAGGTAAGCAGGGCAGAAACAAAGGAGAAAGCCAATCCTTTTTATTAGACAATTTAAAAGAGAAAGAAGTTAATCAATCAGTCACCAGTCATTCTGCCCTCACCCAGAAGTAGCTAAGAAGAGTTCTGTCATTCCTGTGAGAAGACTGGCAGTTAAGAAGAGAGTCATATAGGAAAAATCTAGATCTTGAGGGAAATTACTTTTCATCTTGTAGCAAAATAATACACCTAACAAAAAACAAGAGTCCAGTTGCAGCTGAGTTGGGCTATGAAGAGAAGGAGACCCAAAAAGCCCAGATGAGCTACAGAGTAGAGATGCTAAGCCTAAGAAAGAGGATCACAACCTTGGTGTGATTGTTTTGGTCTTGAGCATTACCTGATGTGTGGTTCCCTACTAGCACACTCTCTGTATGTGCTCTCTTCCTGATGATACCATATGTATTTGTAAGAGATCAAGTCCCATGCTTTTAAGGAAATGTTTTGTTACCACTGTTTATGCTATGCCATTTCACTGAATGTCTTTGTTTGTAACTAATTGTGTGAAGAAAAACCCTTCAGTAGGAGATGATTAGATATAGTTTTGGGAGAGCTGACATACAACATACTATGGATTCTATAGGCTTAAATAGCACTTTTTTGTTTGTTTTTTCTTTTTATTGTCATGAAAAACATATTTCCATATTGATAATTGTTATAAGAGCACACTCAGACACAACCAAAACCCCAAAATAAATCATAAATTCACTGATGTGAAAGATGACTCTGACAGTTCTTTTTCTGGGGGTGGATAGCATTCCCCATGATAAGTCTTTCAGGATTGTCCCAGATCAGTGCATTGCTGAAAATAGCTAAGTTTTCACAGATAATCATTGTCCAATATTGCTGTTATCATGTACAAAGTTCTCCCAGTTTTGCTGATTTCTGCTCTGCATCAGTTTCCTCAGATCTTTCCACCTTTTTCTGAAATCATCTTGCTTATTATTTCTTATAGAACAACAGTATTCCATTACCAAAATGCACTACAAGGTGTTCAGTCATTCCCCAATTGATGGACATCCCCTCAATTTCCAATTCTTTGCCACCACAAAAAGGGCTGCTATAAATATTTTTGTACAAGGAAGTCCTTTCTCCTTTTTGCTTTCTCTTTGGGATATAGACTGAGTAGGGGTATTACTGGATCAAAGGGTATATAGAATTTTATAGCCCTTTGGGTATAGTTCCAAATTGCCCTCCAGAATGGTTAGATCACTTCCCAACTCCACTAACAATGCATTAGGGTCCCAATTTTGCCACATCCCCTCCAACATTTACCACTTTCTTTTACTGCCATATTGGCCAGTCTGATATGGGTGAAGTACTACCTCAGCGTTGTTTTAATTGTCATTTCTCTAATCAAGAGTGATTTAGAACACTTTTTCATATGATTATTGATGATTTTGATTTCTTCATCTGAAAATTGCTTGTCCGTATCCTTTGACCATTAAATAGAGCTTTGAAAGAGCAATTGAAAGTTTGAAACATAGAGGTGGAAAGAACCAAAAGAATGGTTAAGATAAAGATCCAAACTTGAGAAACGACATCAAATCTCTTTGAAACTTCCCTCTTTTGGTCCTAGCTCTACTCTCTGAGTCAACTTCAATAATGTCTTTTCTATGTGATAACCATTTATGTCCTTGAAGATAGATCTTATATCCTCCTCTAATCCCTTCTTTAGATAAAATATTCCCAGTTTTTGCAACTCATATGACATGAACTTGAGGCCTTTAATATGCTTGTATTCCCTCTAGATATTCCCTTAATTATCAATGTCCTTATGAAAATGTTGTAGCCAGACATAAAAATAATAATCCAGATGTGGTCTAGACATATAACACCTCTCTTAATGAAGACTGAGATTACATTTGGATCTTTTGGCTGCCATATCATCCAGTGATTTATCTGATATTGGGATTAAATTTCACTAAAACCATCAGGTCTTTTTCAAACAAACTTCTATTTAAACACCTCTCCCACATTATACCGATAAAGCTGATTTTAGACATCTAAGTTTAAGACTAAATTTATTCCTTTCTTAAATTCTATCTCATTAAATTAGGACCAATATTTTATGCTTTTAAGATTATTTTGGATTCTATCATCCAGTGCCATCTGAGAATTTAATATGCATGCCATCAATATCTTTATCTAAGACATTAATCAAAATGCTGAACAACAAAAGGCCAATCTCAGATCCTTAGAGCTTGACATCTCTCCCCTCAAGTGATCTCCCTTCAATGTAATGTTAAAGTCACTGGTAAAATTTTTTTACATAGAACCAAGTTGAGAGCAATTCTCTTGGGTACTTCACTAGATGCCTCCTTCTGGATTAGCAGTGATTCATCAATCTACTCTTTGAGTCTGATCATCCAACCAGTTCCCAATTCACCTAACTATATCACCCACCCCCTAATCTTTCCATCTTTTTTCGAAGATATCTTAGTGTCTTGCTAAAATCTAAGTCATTTCCTTCTCTTATCTAGTAACCCAGTCAGATATAATAAATTTTCAAAAGAATAGTTATTAAATACTCACTGAGTGCAGAGTGATATGCTTGGTGCTAGGAGATATGCAAAGTTTAGATAAGATACCTTCCCTGCTTTCATTGAATGTACATCCTAATGTGGGGATAAGACATTTTTAGATAATTATAATCCACAATATTATATTTTAATTTAATTAAAGAGTTGCAAAACATAGTGCTATATGAAATCCAAGAGAGGGAAGCTCATCACCAACCATTTCATGGAGTATGTACTATCTGTATGTGGCTTTAAAAGGTGAATAGGAATATGATAGGGGGAGAAGACAGCAAAGGAATAAAAGTTCTTGCAAGTGGCATGCTCAAGGCTCAGAGAGTGGTACAGTTTGGTTAGAATTTAGACTTTATAAGTAGGATAAACAAAAGATAAAACTAAGACAGTGTGGTAGAATCAAACTAAAGAGATTCTTAAGTACCAAAGAAAGGAGTCTGAAATTCACTTGGTAAGAAGTAGGAAACCCCTTAAGATTTCTGAACAAAAGACCAACATGACTAAATCTATAAGGTGTGAAAGATAATTCTAACAATATTACAAAAAAATGCATTTAAAGGATGAAGAAAATGGAAGAAGTAAAATTTTGGGACTGGATGGCAATTCAGCATATTTGTATTAAGGGACTATTCTAGGATAGTACCAGTAGTAAAACAGAGGAGAGAACAGATGTGAAAGAAATTGCAGAAGTTTATTAAAAACATAATATGTTTTTTTTAAACCCTTGTACTTCGGTGTATTGTCTCATAGGTGGAAGATTGGTAAGGGTGGGCAATGGGGGTCAAATGACTTGCCCAGGGTCACACAGCTGGGAAGTGGCTGAGGTTTGAACCTAGGACCTCCTGTCTCTAGGCCTGACTCTCACTCCACTGAGCTACCCAGCTGCCCCCAAACATAATATGTTTTTAATAAATTCATCCTGTCTTAATCAGTACTAACTTTCTTCCTGGATTGCTATGGTCCTTATTCCATATCCATCTCATTCCTACTCTCTCCTACTAGCCTTTTCTGACTTCCTCTTCCCTCTGTGCCCTCCAGAACCCCATTTTAGCATTTTTAAATAGTTTATTTTTATTTTTCAATAACTTTTTTTAAATTAATCTGTGCCTCACAAGAGTCCTCCCTTTTCCCATGAGCAATTTTTTTAAAAAGTACAAGTATGTGTGTGAACACCATTCTCAATACATAGTTGCATGATCCACAAAACAAATTCCCACATTAGCCATATATGAAAATGTATGCTCCTTTCTTCATTTTAGGTTCATCATCTCTATTAGGGAGTGAATGGCATGTTTCTGTTTCATTCTTTTGGACTTGTACTTTATCATTTCATTGATCAGAGTTATGAAGTACTTCATATTTCATAGTTGTTTTTCTCTATAATGTTATTATCATTGAATAAATTATTCTCTTAGTTCTACTCACTTCCCTATGCATCAGTTCATAAAAGTGTTCCCAATTTTCTCTGAAATTGTTCACTTCATTATTCCTAATGACATAATAATATTCCATTCACGTTTCATAATTGTGACCTCATTTGGGGTTTTCTTGGCAAAGATATTGGAACTGATTTGCCATTTTCTTTTCCAGCTCATTTTATAGATGAGGAAACTGAAGTAAACAGGGCAAAATGATTTGCCTGGGTCACACAATTACTAAGTGCCTGAGGATGGATTTAAACTCAGGTCTTCCTGACTCCAGGCTGGGCCAGATGTCCAGAATCCCTACAATACTTTTCTCCCTTTACCTTGACCTCTTGAGACTCCTAGTTCTCCTCAAAATTCATGTAAGGTTCTTTATTACCCCAATAGTTAGTACCCCATATATATAAGTTTAGATATATGTTTTAATATTTTGTATTTATTTTCTTGTGTTTATGTTGTATCCCAATAGAATGTAAGCTACTTCAGGGTAGAGATTTTCATTTTTGCTTTGTATCCTTAGTGCCTAGCATTAGGCTTCCTGAATTTAATTAAATTATACCCAGTGTTCTTCTGTAGCTTACCTATCACAAATTCTAAAAAGGTATGATTACTACCTCCCAAGGATCCTATCATCCTCACCTTACCTTCCTTATTGATCAGGATCAGGTCCCATGAATGCTGGATCCAGTCCATATTGCCAGGAGGATAGATTGTTAAATGTTAAGTATATTTATAACTTGGAAATCAGCACGTACTAGAAATAAAGGATTTGTTTATTGTTTTATTGATTGTCTAGACTTAAGGAAGTAATGGGGAAATGTCAATAATGCATATTAAATTTCAAAATAGATATATTTCCACACCAGATATACATAACATCAGAGAAACATTTTCTACCCAGGGCCACTTGTTAACCATTTAACAGTAAACCCTATATACTCCTCACTTTTTATTCCAGCTTTTGAAGTATAACCTAAAAACAAGACAAGAAAAGGACTTGCAACATCTCTAATGTGATCTTAATAATTGAAATTCTCTATTAAAACTATATCCTGTCTAGCTCCCAAATGCCTGTTATCTAATTCTTTCTTTGACAGTCTGAATTCTAAAAACCTGCCCCCCACCCCATCATGTTGCCTCTATCTCTCTTTTGTTTGACCTTCACCCAATACTTTCCATCATTCCTATATCATCAGATTGTCAGTTAAGTGAAAAAAAGCTTTTGACCTCTCAAGTTTGCTCAGGGTCTGTATTCAAAGTCCGCACGTTCTTTAGCCTCTTGAGGTCTTAAGTCTTGCTGCTCTTAGGAACAGGCCCTGGTGACCCCAGGTAGCTCCCAAGGACTTAATGGGTGCCCCAAATTTGCTCTAACTCTTGTGCATTGGCTTTGGCACTGTAGGTGGTGTGTGGGGGGAGGGGGTTGCTCAGCTCACGTTTTAATAGAGCTATTTCACCACCTTACAGCATGGAAATGCCCCAATCCCACGTACTTTCAATGCTGCGCCCTGTTCTGGGATCCCTTCATTTTTCTGGATTTGTTTTTATGTCCCCTTGAGGAGTCCTATATGTTTCAGTTAGGAGAGGTTAAGCAGCTGCTTTTTACTCTGCCACCATCTTAACCTGGAAGCCTCCCTTGAAATTTTTAAAAGAGAAATTAAAGGAGATTAAGAAGGAAATAGACAGTAAAACTATACTAATGGGGGACATCAACTTTCCCCTATCAGAAATAGGTAAATATAACCAAAAAATAAATGAGAAACAAGTAAAGTAAGTGAATGAAATTTTAGAAAAGTCAGATTCAAAAGCTATCTGGAGAAAACTGAATAGGGATAAAAAGGAATATATCTTCTTTTCAGAAGCACATGGTACATATACAAAAAAATAATATGTACTAGAGCATAAAACTTCACACACAAATACAGAAAAGCAGAAATCATAAATTCAACTTTTTTTAGATCATAATACAATAAAATTATAATCAATAAGGGTTTGTGGAACGGCAAATTAAAAATTAATTGGAAATTAAACAATCTATTTCTTCAAAACTGGTGTATCAAAGAACAAATCACAAAAACAATCACTGATTTCATTGAAGAGAATGATAGTGAGATGACAACATATCAGAATTTATGGGATACATCCAAAGTAGTACTCAGGGGAAAATTTATAACTCTGAAAGCTTATATCAATAAGACAGCAGAAAAGCAAATCAATGAATTGGGTATGCAACTAAAAAAACTATAAAAAGTACACATTAAAAATCCCCTATTAAAGACTAAATTGGAAATCCTAAAAAATCAAAGTAGAAATTAATAAAACTGAAAGTAAAAGAAGTATTGATGTAATATAAGACTGAGTCGGTTCTTTGAAAAAAGAAAATATATAGAGCATTGTTCAATTTAATTTAAGAAAGAAAAGAAGAGAATCAAATTATAAGTATCAAAAATGAAAAGAGTTATTTTACTTCTAATGAAGAGGAAATTAAGGCAATCATTAGGAGCTATTTTGCTCAATTATATGACAATACATCTGACAATCTAGTTGAAATGGATTAATATATAAAACAATATAAATTGTCTAGATTAGCCAAAGAGGAAATAGAATATTTAAATAATGCCATCTCAGAAAAAGAAATTGAATAAGCAATCAATTAATTCCCTAAGAAAAAATCCACAGGGCCAGATGGATTTACAAGTGAATTCTATCAAACATTTAAAGAACAATTAATCCCAATACTATACAAAGTATTTGGAAAAATAAGCAAAAAAGGAGACGTACCAAATCCTTTTTCTGACAAAAATAATGGTGCTGATATCTAAGCCAGAAAGAACACAATCAGAGAAAGAAAAGTCCAGGCTAATTTACCTAATGAACATTATCCAAAAATCTTAAATAAAATATTAGTAGAGACTACAACAATATATCAAAAGGATTATTCACTATGACCACATGGGATTTATACCAGAAATAAAAGGCTTTTTTAATATTAGGAAAATTATCTGCATAATTAGCTATATTAATAATCAAATTAACAGAAATCACATGATAATCTCAATAGATGCAGAAAGTCTTTGACAAAATAGAACACTCATTCCTATTAAAATATTAAATAGATAAATAAAAGGAATAAAAGGGTCTTTCCTTAAAATAATAAATAGTTTTTATTTAAAACCATCAACAAGTATCTGCAATGCAGAAGCCTTCCCAATAAGATCAGAAGTGCAAGGATGCCCATTATCAACAGTATCATTTAATATTGTAATAGAAATGCTAACCTTAGCAATGAGAAGAAATTAAAGCAGGGAATAAGGAAATAAAACTATTATTCGTTGTGGATGACATTATGGTATACTTAGAAAATCCTAGAAAATCAACTAAAAAACTAGTTGAAATTATGAATAACTTTAGCAAAGTTGTAGATTACAAAATAAACCCACATAAATCATCAGCATTTTTAAATATTACCAACAAACTTAGCAGCAAGAATTATGTTGTTTTTTTTAAATAATTTTTTATTTTTAGAAAAAATGTCCCTGGTTACATAAGTCATGTTTTTACTTTACCCTTCACCCCCTTCAACCCCCCCATCCCCTGAGTCACCCCCTCCCCCCGCCATAGCTAATTCGCATTTCCACTGGTGTGATCAGTCAAGACTTAATTACACATTATTGATAGTTATATGGGTGTGATCTTTTCAAGTCTACATCTCCAATCATGTTCTCATCAACCCAACTGTCTACACAGTTGTTTTTCTTCTGTGTTTCTACTCCTGCAGTTCTTCTTCTGAATGTGGATAGTGTTCCTTTCCATAAATCCCTCCGAATTGTCTTTGGTCATTGCATTGCTGCTAGTACAGATGTCCATTACATTCAATTTTACCATAATATATCAGTCTCTGTGTACAATGTTCTTCTGGCTCTGCTCCTTTCACTCTTCATCAATTCCTGGAGGTCTTTCCAGTTCACATGGAATTCCTCCAGTTTATTATTCCTTTGAGCACAATAGTATTCCATCACCAACATATACCACAATTTGTTCAGCCATTCCCCAATTGAAGGGCATACCCTTGCTTTCCAGTTTTTTGCCACCACAAAGAGCGCTGCTATAAATATTTTTGTGCGAGTCTGTTTATCTATGATCTCTTTGGGGTACAAACCCAGCAATGATATGGCTGGATCAAAGGGCAGGCATTCTTTTATCACTCTTTGGGCATAGTTCCAAATTGCCCTCCAGAATGTTTGGATTAGTTCACAACTCCACCAGCAATGCATCAATGTCCCAATTTTGCCACATCCCCTCCAACATTCATTACCTTCCCCTGCTATCATTTTAGCCAATCTGCTAGGCGTGAGGTAATACCTCAGAGTTGTTTTGATTTGCATTTCTCTAATTATTAGAGATTTAGAATATTTTCTCATGTACTTATTGATAGTTTTGATTTCTTTATCTGAAAATTGCCTATTCATGTCCCTTGCCCATTTATCAATTGAGGGAATGGCTTGATTTTTTATACAATTGATTTAACTCCTTGTATATTTGAGTAATTAGACCTCTGTCAGAATTTTTTGTTATGAAGATTTTTTCCCAGTTTGTTGTTTCCCTTCTGATTTTGGTTGCATTGTTTTCCCTTGTACAAAAACTTTTTAATTTAATATAATCAAACTTATTTATTTTACATTTTGTAATTTTCTCTAACTCTTTTTTGATTTTAAAATCTTTCCTTTCCCAGAGATCTGACAAGTATACTATTCTGTGTTCACCTAATTTACTTATAGTTTCCTTCTTTATATTCAAGTCTTTCACCCATTCCGAATTTATCTTGGTGTATGGTGTGGGATGTTGTTCTAAACCTAATCTCTCCCATATTGTTTTCCAATTTTCCCAACAGTTTTTGTCAAATAGTGGATTTTTGTCCCTAAAGTTGGACTCTTTGGGTTTATCATACACTGTTTTGTTGACGTCACTTACCCCAAGTCTATTCCACTGATTCTCCCTTCTATCTCTGAGCCAGTACCATATTGTTTTGATGACAGCTGCTTTATAGTATAGCTTAATATATGGTACTGCTAAGCCACCTTCCTTCACGTTTTTTTTCATTATTTCCCTTGATATTCTTGATCTTTTGTTCTTCCAAATAAACTTTGTTATAGTTTTTTCTAATCTAGTAAAAAATGTTTTTGGTAGTTTGATAGGTATGGCACTAAGTACGTAAATTAATTTGGGTAGAATGGTCATTTTTATTATGTTAACTCATCCTACCCATGAGCAATCAATGGCTTTCCAATTGTTGAGATCTAGTTTCATTTTTTTGGAAAGTGTTTTGTAGTTGTTTTCATATAATTGCTGTGTTTGTTTTGGTAGATAGATTCCCAAGTATTTTATATTGTCTAGGGTGATTTTAAATGGTGTTTCTCTTTCTACCTCTTGCTGCTCTAATGTGTTGGAAATGTATAGAAATGCTGATGATTTATGTGCATTTATTTTGTATCCTGCAACTTTGCTAAAGTTGTTGATTATTTCTACAAGCTTCTTAGTTGATTCTCTAGGATTTTTAAGTATACCATCATATCATCTGCAAAGAGTGATAGTTTAGTTTCCTCATTGCCTATTTTGATACCTTCAATTTCTTTTTCTTCTCTAATTGCTACTGCTAGTGTTTCTAGTACTATGTTGAATAATAGAGGTGATAATGGGCATCCTTGTTTCACTCCTGATCTTATTGGGAAGCCTTCTAATTTATCCCCATTGCATATGATGCTTGTTAATGATTTAAGATATATCCTGTTTATTATTTTTAGGAAAGAACCTTCTATTCCCATACTTTCTATTGTTTTCAGTAGGAATGGGTGTTGTATTTTGTCAAAGGCTTTTTCTGCATCTATTGAGATTATCATGTGGTTTTTGTTGGTTTGCTTGTTGATATGGTCAATTATGTGAATGGTTTTCCTAATGTTGAACCATCCTTGTAATTCCCCCTGATCTTGATGAATAACCCTCTTGATCACTTGCTGGAGTTTTTTTGCTAGTATTCTATTTAAGATTTTTGCATCTATATTCATTAAGGAGATTGGTCTGTTATTTTCTTTCTCTGTTTTTGATCTGTCTGGCTTTGAAATCAGTACCATATTTGTGTCATAAAAGGAGTTTGGTAAGACTCCTTTGCTTATTATATCAAATAATTTGTATAGTATTGGGATTAATTGTTCTTTGAATGTTTGATAGAATTCACTTGTGAATCCATCAGGCCCTGGTGATTTTTTCTTAGGGAGTTCTTTAATGGCCTGTTCAATTTCTTTTTCTGATATTGGATTATTTAAGTATTCTATTTCTTCTGCTGTTAATCTAGGCAATTTATATTTTTGCAAATATTCATCCATATCACCTAGATTGTTAAATTTATTGCTATATAATTGGGCAAAATAGTTTTTAATGATTGTCTTAACTTCCTCTTCATTAGAGGTGAGGTCTCCTTTTTCATCTTTGATATTATTAATTTGGTTTTCTTCTTTCCTTTTTGTAATTAGATTAACCAATACTTTGTCTATTTTATCTTTTTTTTCAAAATACCAGGTTCTGGTCTTATTTATTAATTCAATAGTTCTTTTACTTTCCATTTTATTAATTTCTCCTTTGATTTTTAGTATTTCTAATTTAGTTTTCATCTGAGGATTTTTAATTTGTTCATTTTCTAGTTTTTTAAGTTGCATGCCCAATTCATTAACCTCTGCCCTCCCTAATTTGTTAATATATGCACTCAGTGATATAAATTTTCCTCTTAGAACTGCTTTGGCTGCATCCCATAAGTTTGGGTAAGATATCTCATCATTGTCATTGTCTTCAATGAAATTATTAATTGTTACTGTGATTTGTTCTTTCACTAAATTATTTTGGAGAATCATATTATTCAATTTCCAATTAGTTTTTGTTTTGCCTCTCTATGTATTCTTACTAATAACTATTTTTATTGCATTATGATCTGAGAAGATTACATTTATTATTTCTGCTTTTTTTGCATTTGTTTGCCATGTTTCTGTGCCCTATTATATGGTCTATCTTTGTGAATGTTCCATGTGCTGCTGAAAAGAAGGTGTATTCCTTTTTTTCTCTATTTATATTTCTCCAAATATCTATTAACTCAAATTTTTCTAGGGTTTTGTTTACCTCTCTTATCTCTTTCTTATTTATTTTTTGGTTTGATTTATCTAGATCTGATAGGGGAAGGTTCAGGTCCTCCACTAGTATGGTTTTGCTATCTATTTCATCCTTGAGCTCCACTAGCTTCTCCTTTAGAAATCTGGAAGCTATTCCGTTTGGTGCATACATATTGAGTACTGATATTTCTTCATTGTTTATACTGCCTTTTATTAGAATGTAGTAACCTTCCCTATCTCTTTTAACCTTATCTATTTTTACTTTGGTTCTGTCAGAGATCATGATAGGGACCCCTGCCTTCTTTTTCTCATTTGAAGCCCAAAAGATTTTGCTCCATCCTCTCATTTTCACTCTATGTCTGTCTGTCTGTCTCATGTGTGTTTCTTGTAGACAACATATGGTAGGATTTTGGTTTCTAATCCACTCTGCTATTTGCTTCCATTTTATGGGTGAGTTCATCCCATTCACATTTAGATTTATAATTATCAACTCTGCATTCCCAGACATTTTGATTCTCTCTTCTAGTCCTGTTCTTTCTTCTTTCACTGTTTCTTTCTATACCAGTGTTTTGTTTTTAATCAGTTCCTATAATCCCCTCCCTTGTTGTACTTCCCTTTCTCCCCCATCCCTTCTTATTCCCCTCTTATTGTTCTTTAAAGCCACGCAGTGCTCCCCCCAAGCCCTCTCCCTCCCTAGTATTGCTTCCCTCCCCACCAGTCCCTTTGTTACCCTTCTCTACAGGGCATGAATCAATTTTCTGCCCCTATGGATCTGATTGTTCTTCTCTAAGTTGATTTCAATGCACTTAAGTATTGAATATTCCCTCTCTCTAACCTCTTTACCCTTACAATGTATTGTTCTTTTTCCCCTGTTGATCCCATGTGCTTCTTTATGGAATATAAATTTATTCCTTTTTTGTTTGCTTTCCTTTTTTCTTATTGTTATCTTCTTCCTCCCTAGTTTTGTATATATTTATACATACATACATACATATATATATATTTATATATCTCTTGACATTTCATCCTATACAGTTAGTCCCTGTTCCCTCTATGTAAACTTCTAGTTACCCTGATGGCAATAATAATTTTTAATATTTGCCAATACCTTCTTTTCTTTTTGGGATATAAATTGATTTAATTTGTTGTGTCCCTTAAAGAAAAGAATTTTTTTTCTCCTCCCCCCATTCTCTTAATTACCTTATGTTGATTCTCTTGAGTTCTGGGTTTGGGCAGCAAACTCTCTGTTTAAGTCTGGTTTTTTTCTTGATGAATGTTTGGAAGTCCTCAATTTTATTGAATGACCATACTTTACCATGCAATAATATAGTTAGTCTTGCTGGATAGTTGATTCTTGGTTGTAGCCCCAGTTCTCTTGCTTTCCGTAATATTGTGTTCCATGCCTTCTGGTCCTTCAATGTACATGCAGCCAGATCCTGTGTTATCCTAACTGTGGTTCCCTGATATCTGAATGACTTCTTTTTAGCAGCTTGTAATATTTTTTCCTTGGTCTGGTAGTTTTTGAATTTGGATATAATATTCCTGGAAGTTGTCAGTTGTGGATTAAATGTAGGAGGTGATCTGTGGATCCTGTCAATTTCCACTTTTCCTTCTTGTTCAAGAATTTCTGGGCAATTTTCTCTGATAATTTCTTGTAAAATGCTATCTAAACTTTTTCTTTTATCATGATGTTCTGGTAAACCAATAATTCTTAAGTTATCTCTTCTAGCTCTGTTCTCCAGATCTTTGGTTGAATCAATGAGGTGTTTCATATTCTCCTCAAATTTTTCATTTTTTTTATTTTGTTTAATATATTCTTGCTGCCTTGTGAAGTCATTTTCTTCTAGTTGTTGAGTTCTGTTTTTTAAAGACTGAATCTCACCCCTGGCTTTTTGGTCATCCTTCTCTTTCTGGTCCAATTTTCTTTGTAGATCATCTTTTGCCTTCTTTGCTTCATTTTCAAGCTGGCCAATTCTGGCTTTTAATACTTTATTTTCTTGTTTTAGCTCATGTATTTCCTTTTTCAAATTGTCTTCAGCCTCTCTTGATTGTTTTTTGAGTTCCTGAAGTTCTTGAATTAATTGAGTTTTAAATTCTTGAGTCAATTGAATTTTGAGATCTTCCAAAGCCTGTGTCCAGTTCACTGGAACTACTTCCTCTTCTTCTATTTCTGTTTCATTTGCTCTCTTTTCACTTCCTTGAAAGAAGCTGTCAATTGTCATTTTTTTTCCTCTTTTTCTGTTGCTTGCTCATGTTTTTTCCCTTCCTTGTTCTGCTAATTTGAGCAGATGTATTTAGTGATCTTTGATGAAAGATCTTCCCCCCAGGGTTAAGTTACTTTTTCTGCCCTTGGAAGACTTCTTGTCTGTCCAATTGTTGGGATTAAATCTGTATGGATTGGATCAGTCTGCCCTGAGGCTAAAACCTCAAAGCCTCCAGGGGAGGGAAAAACAAACAAAAAACCGAAAAAGGTGGGGTGACAAGAAGGAGCATTTTTTGCTGAACTGAGCTCTCCAGTAGTGGGGTCCCCCTGTGCTACCCACTGTGTTTGATCTGGTTTTCTTTCCTCTTGAAACCCTCCATTCTCTATCCCGGTATGGGGAACCCAAGCTGTCTGTGCTCTGGGGTTTGGCTCTCTCTAAGCCACCATCTTCTGGGCATTTTTGCTGTGTTTCTCTGGTTTTCTCCTCCAGTCACCTTTCCAGTGTCTGTGTTTGACTCCCTGAGTCCTTTGCTAGCAAGGCCCTCTCTTCCGACCAGTGCACCCACCAGCCCTGAGATTTCCCGGGCAGCTGGAGACTCCACACAGCACGTGGGGAAGGTGTCTTGGGATCCTCTTCTATGCCCTCAGTCCTGACAGTTCAAGTATTGAAGCCTTTTTCTTGGCGTACCTCTTTAGTTGTGCTGCAATAGGGTTCCCCCTGCTCTGTCCCGTTCTTAGATTCGGTCCTCGAAGCACATTGTTTTCTATCTCGGTGTGTAAGGGTGTGGAGGTTTTAAGATTCACTCCCTCTATGCTGCCATCTTACCAGAACTCAGCAGCAAGAATTATAAAGATAAACTCCATTTAAAATCACTCTAGGCAATATAAGATACCTGTAAATCTATTTGCCAAGATAAACACAGGAATTATATTAACACAATTACAAAACATTTTCACACAAATAAAGTTAGATCTAAACAATTGAAAAAAACATGAATTGCTCATGGTTAGACCACACTAATATAATAAAAATGACAATCCTACTTAATTTATTTATTCAGTGCCATACCAATCAAACTACCAAAAAAAACTCATAGAACTAGAAAAGATAATAACAAAATACATCTGGAAGAATAAAAGGTTAAGAATATAAAGGGAACCAATGGAAAAAAATGTGAAAGATGGTGACCTAGTGATACCAGATCTTAAACTGTATTATAAAGCAACAATCATCAAAACAATCTGCTACTGGCTAAGAAATAGAAGAGTGGATCAATGGAATAGATTAGAGTAAATGACCTCAATAATCTAGTATTTGATAAACCCAAAGATTTTTGTAAGATTATATATATATATCCCAGATTGAATTGCTTGCCAGCTCTGGGAGGGGAGGGAAAAAGGAAAGGAGACAATTTGGATTATAAAATTTCAGAAAACATGTGGAAATTTGTTATTAAAATAAAAAAAAAATTTAACTCCATGACCAATCTGGCATCAGCCACTTTCTAGCTATGTGACTCTGGACAAGTCACTAAACCTCCCCCATTGCCTAGCCCTTAATGCTTGTCTACCTCTTGGAACCAAAACACAGTATGGATTCTAAAACAGAAGATAAGGGTTTTAATAAAAGACAAATTTAATGACCACATTCTTCCTTCAAATATGGGAAAGGCCAGTGTTTTCATTAACTAGGGATATTTTTTGTCAATGGACATGGTCTCATGGCAGCTGAAACCTAATAAATTGACAGTTTTGTTCTGAAGAGAGATATTTAATAAGGAAGAGCTATTTGTTGCCTTGACATTCTGTCTGCCAAGAAGAGGGCCACCAAAGAAGAGATTAGAGAAGAGAGCTCAGAAAGGGACATCTGGCGGTGAGGTTATTCATTGGTCCTACGTTTGCTTTCTATCAGGCCCATCACTTTGTCTATCTCAGAGTCCTTCCAATGTTCCAGGGGCACTTCTGCCTGTCTAACCCAAGTTTCCTCCGGTATAGCTCTATGGTCAAAATTTTCAGGCAGGAAAAGAAAAACTTTCTGAGTTTCTCAGAAGTTGTAATGTTACACTCCTCTGATCCCTTCACTTTTCTGCCTAATAGCCTTAAAATATATTCATTCTTAAAGACTGAGTCTGAGTAGACTCCCTAGGAGACTTCTGCTTTTCAAATGAAAAAAAACAAGAAAGATATTACTAATCACTTCTCTTAGCTCCCATCTTTTCTAGAGATTGTTCCAAATTTACCCACATTAATATATTAATAAAATTAATAAAGGATATATTGTAGCAACAGTAGGTTATTGTATTAATATAGTGTGCTTAAACAATACATTGAAGTATAGCAAAAGACATGAATTCAAATTATTAAAAATAGTAGCAGACTTTTTCAATTTTTCAATGTATCAACATATAATATTTAATGATAGAGTAGCATTCAGATTTTTAGGAAACACACCAAATCCATTAATTGCATAGCAGTATTTCATGCTAACATCTGGTAGAATGAAGGTCAGATAACTGGTTTCATAAGCTTTGTATCTATAAATTCTACTATTTTCAGTCTACTCTGGTCAAAAGTTGATTTCTTCTTGTTTGGTTCCTCAGTGCTCTCTGAGGATTGAAAGTAGGTAGTATCATACCTCCTAAATTCCAAACTGTATACTAGGACCAGTGAAAGTGTCCCCAGTCTTCTTCCTTCTTCTCCAATAGACAAATCAATTTTGAAATGTAAAGAACAGAGTCAGAGACTAAACACTTATTAAAGTTATCAGAGGTTATCTCTTATTTGGGACATCCATTGCATTTCCCTACTAAAGGCCTGGATTTGTCCCCGGTTCTCATTGAAAGGGTTAAGAATGTCCCCAGGCTCAGACTTCACCATAAATCCTCTTTTAGGTATGACAGGATCAGCAAATATTTAAATGTAGAAGCAGGTCTCAGAGTACCTCTCAAAGCCTCATCTCTCTCTACTTCATCAAACTGAACAGGCTCTGGAGACCAACTCTCTACAGAAGCAAGGAGGGCCATCACAGTTAACAAAAAGCAACCTGATCAAAGCAGCCTCTGACTGCAAAGTGCTCTTTGTTCTGACTGGAACCAAGTCAGGGATTAGTGAATGAGTATGCTCGCTTTTCTTAGGCACTAAAAGATCATGTGATCATAGCCTGGAGTAATAAGGGACCTAAGAAGTCAGCTAATCCACCCCCCTTATTTTACAGAGGAGAAACTGAGCCAAAATAGATGAAATCAACCTGCTCAGAGCAGAGTGGGGATTTGAACTCATGCCCTGTGACTAGAGATTTAGTACTCTTTCCAATGAACCAAGCTGCTTCCTGATATTGACATATTAGTTGATCATTACTAGACAAGTTCCTAAATAATCTTCTTAATCAGACAGGTTCCTAAAACCATCTTAGCACAGTGCCTAGTCCTTAGTATTTATTAAGTATCTACCAAGTGCCAGGCCAGATGCTTACTAGCTGTGTGACTGTAGGCAAGTCACTTAACCCTGTTTGCCTCAGTTTTTTCATCTGTAAAATGAGCTGGAGATGGAAATAGCAAACCTTTAGTTTCCCTGTCAAGAAAACCACAAATGGAGTCACAAAGAGTTGGATATGACAGAAAATAACTGAATGACAAGTGCCAGACATTGTGTTAAGCACTAGGAATATGAAAAGAGATAAAAGACAGTACCAAGTAGTTACAGTCCAATGAAGGAGACAACAAGCAAACAAATATGTATAAACAAGCTATATATATTTTTATATTCATGAATATAAAGGATCAATATAGTAAATAAATAAGAGAGAACCAGTACTAAAACTAAGAGGGGTTGAGAAAGGTGGGATTTTAGTTTGGTCTTGAAGGAAGCCAGCAAAATTAGGAAGCAGAGATGAGGAAGGAGAATGCTCCAGGCATGGGGGACAGCCAGTAAGCACATAATCATTGTCGTGGTGTCATCCTTCATTTCATGTGTGTGTATGAAGGTTAATACTTTTTAAAATTAATTTTTTAATTACATGTAGAACAAATTTTGACAATTTTTTTTCTGGCACTTCATGGTTCAGATTCTTTTCTCCCACCTTCCTTCACTTCCTAAAGGCAGTAAGTAGTCTGATATAGGTTATACTAGTGCTTTCCTGAAATATTATTTCCATATTCCCCATGTTTTGACTGAAGACACATATCATATATACAATAAAAACCATGAAAGAAATAAAGTGAAGGATGATATGCTTTGATCTGCAGATTTCATCAGTTCATTCCTTAAAGTTTTGTTTTTGTTTAATTTTTTTTTATTTTTTTACATTTATTAATATTCATTTTTAACATGGTTACATGATTCATGCTCCTCCTTTCCCCTTCAACCCCCCCCCCCGCACTCCCCCTACCCATGCGCATTTCCACTAGTTTTGTCATGTGTCCTTGATCTAGACCAATTTCCAAATTGTTGATAGTTGCATTGGTGTGGTAGTTTCGAGTCCACATCCCCAATCATGTCCACCCCAACCCATGCGTTCAAGCAGTTGTTTTTCCTATATGTTTCCTCTCCTGCAGTCCCTCCTCTGAATGTGGGCAGCATCTTTACCATAAATCCCTCAGAATTGTCCTGGGTCATTGCATTGCTGCTGGTTCAGAGGTCCATTACATTCGATTTTACCACAGAATGTCAGTCTCTGTGTATAGAGTTCTTCTGGCTCTGCTCCTTTCGCTCTGCATCAGTTCCCGGAGGTCTCTCCAGTTCGCCTGGAACTTCTCCAGTTTATTATTCCTTTTAGCACAATAGTATTCTGTTTAATTTTTTAATCATGAATTTTTATCATGAATCTCTGGAACCTTATTTTGCTAAGAATAGTTTAATTCTTATAGTTGATCAATATCTAATATTTCTGTTACTGTATATACTGTTCTTCTGGTTCTACTTACTTCACTTTGCATCAGTTCATATAAGTCTTTCCAGGTTTTTCTCAACTCATCCTGTTCATCATTTCTTATGGTGTAATAGTTTTCCATTACAACCATATATCACAGCTTTTTTAGCCATTCTCCAATTGATGGACACCCCCCCGCCTCAGTTTTCAGTTCTTTGCTACCACAAAAAGAGCCACTAAAAATATTTTTGTATAAGTAGGTCCCTTTCCCCTTTCTCTGATTGTTGAGTCAAAGGGTAGACATTTAATAAATGTTTATTGGTTTGACTAGAACTTCTACTTAATCTGTTCTTCTAGAACAAAGCAATAATTGCATTGCTATATTGCAGTAATTCTTTCTAGTAGTCCCTACCAACTATCAGTGATATACATAAACTTATTTACCATACCTCATTAAAATCTGAATTAATTCAACAGAGCAGGACAATTTAATTTTTTTTTGTATTTTTAACTTTGTATACTCAGAATCAAATAGAATATAGGAAGTTAAATGTTTGTTGAATTGAATTATCCATAGGAAAAAGACTCAGCTTAGGAATTCATTGTTAGGAGGAATTTCTGGATGAAAAAAACTCTTTCCTAATATATATAGACAAGTTCCAGTCTGGAAGAATTGCCTATAGAGAACTGATTAGGTAAGTGACTTGGTCAGAGTTACACGACCAGTAGGTGCTAGGGTAGGACTTAAACCTAGGACCTTCTGGTTCTTAGGGCTTCTCTCTGTCCATCCACTCTCCATCCATCATGCCCATCTCTCTGTTCTTTCAATGTATTCCTAGCCTTCCATTGTCTATAGCATTTGTATCTGCTAATTTTCACCTTTCCCATTCCCTTTCAACTTTAAAATTTTCTTCATCAGTAGCTGTGTGCTCTCTTACTAGCTTTTTTTTTTTTAACTCTTAACTTCTGTGTATTGGTTCCTTGGTGGAAGAGTGGTAAGGGTGGGCAATGAGGGTCAAGTGACTTGCCCAGGGTCACACAACTGGGAAGTGTCTGAGGCCGGATTTGAACCTAGGACCTCCCATCTCTAGGCCTGACTCTCAATCCACTGAACTACCCAGCTGCCCCTTTTCTTTTTTTTTAATCTAGCATGTACTTCAAATCCTTCTTCATCTCATTGATTCTCTCCTCATCCCACTTGAAGATCACTATATTAGAAAGGAATGACAAAAGTTTTAAAAAAGGACTTAGCTGGCTCTGCTTCTGGTCCCATTAAGCCATCTGACCAGAACTATGGACTTGTCCTTCCCATGTTCCTTCTAACTTCATCAAAACCAAAAAGACCATTTTTTACTAGGCTTTTCTTATTTCAGACTGGAAGTAGTCCATATATATTAGAAAAGAGTTTTTTTCATCCAGAAGTTCCTCCTAACAATGAATTCCTAAGCCAAGTCTCTTTCCTATGGATAATTCAATTCAACAAATATTTAAGTTCTTATACTGTATTCTATTCGATTCTGAGTAAACAAAGTCAAAAATACAAAAAAAAAGATGAAATAGTCCCTGCTCTGTTGAATTAATTAGATTCAATATTGTGTACTGGTGCAAAGGCAGAAAAATGGTAATGGCAATGGGAGTTGTGACTTATCCAGGGTCACACAGCTAAAAAAGTGTCTGAAACCAAATTTGAACTCAGGACCTCCCATCTCCAGGCCTGGTTCTCCATCCACTGAGCAACCTAGCTGCCCCCTTCCTATACTATTCTTTATGAGCTCATAGGACTCTTTTGTATTTTACCTTGCTACATTTATTTCTTTAGGTTTACTTATGCATTAGAGTCATTTACAATTATAATTTCAAAATTCTGGGTTGCTTTTTTGGTTTGTTTGTTCAGAGCTTCCCATTCCTCATGAGACAGCCTTTCCTTTAGAATCTCTGGCAATTGGGGTTCAGCTTTTATTTTGTCTCATCTTAGAAATGTGCTCAGAATTCACTATTACAGTCATCCAAGTCATGTTCTCCCTGATTCTAGCCATTTTTACAGTCAGTTCTTTCAATGTAGCAAGAATTAAGTCCAGAGTAACTATTCTCTTTTTTTCCCCCCTCAGTCTTCATAAAGATAAACAAATCAAGCCAACAAAGCAAGTCAAGAATTTATTATTTTCTATTTTAGCAGAATCTTCCAACAGATGCCTGTGGAAACTTTCATTGACTTCCTCCTGCCTCTTACAACTCACTCTTCATACTAAATCTTATCTCCATTTACTTATACCTCTATTTTTGGCATTATCTCTCCTAAATTGTTTTCCCTTATTTTTCCTGTTGTTTTCTTTTCCATCTCTCATCTTTGTCAATTCTTCCAATAAAACTTTCTTCTTCTAGTAGAATTCCAGTAGCATATAATATTTATATTATATATTATGCCTATGAATATATTATACTTCATACATTATATGAATATTAACACTTATTAATGTTGTTGTAGGGGTGGTGTTTAAGTGAGTGTAAATGCAGAGACAGTGGGAGACCACTCAGGTCAGTCCCAGAGGTTGAGCACTTTAAAGTTACCACAAGTCAAAATGACACATGCAAATGACATGTAAAATTCTCACCCAAGTGTAAGTTGGAGGGTGATTAATAATTGCCCCCTCATGTACTGTGATAGTAGAAGAGGACAAGAAATCAGAACCAGAAGATACATTAGTAAAGGGGGAATTCTCACGCAAGCACCAAAAAAAGAACCATGTCATATACACAGTAATTCATTCTGTCCTAGTTAGTTCTGGGCTGGTTCACACAGAACTAGGGGCTTTTAATTCATTTTAGGTAATTAATTTCTCTGCTTAGGTTATTAATTTCTCTGTGTTTAAAATCATTTTTTCTTATCAACTTGAACTGAAGTGGGAATATGAACACAAAGTACCACCCAAGTGTTGCTGATTGGCTGCCTCCCTCATACCAAAAGAAAATGGTCCTGTTTTTTGTTTTTGTTTTTTTACCTGGTCCACCATATTTATTCCCAAAAGAGAATCCATACTGCTGATATTAAACACAATTAGCACTCTAATTTTCTTTCTCTAAAAATGAATTAAACAACAGCAATGAAAGAACTAAGAGCAAAGGGAACAGGGAACAGTTCTTGAATATGAGCCCTGCTGACAAATTTCAGAAGAAATTGGTGCTTCCTGCTTAAGGATTCTCCCCTTTATGGGGAGGGGGTCATGACAACAACAAAAAATGAGAATTTCTCAGGTAATGGGAATTGCTTTCTTCCTTCACTTGGAGTCACAGGGGAAGAAAAGTGGCTCTGAGGGCCACTTAGAAAATCCCAGCTACCATGGTCAGCAGCCATACAATAACACCCTTCTCAGCTACAACAGCACCAATAGACCACTGGGCTAAGTCTCTTTGGAAAGGAAGAGAGCAAGAGAGTACACAATCAATGTACAGCTTAGAGCTCAACGATTCCTGGAAATATTCCCATGGCCCAAAAATGGAGGATGAACTTCCAAACTCCAACTCTCAACTCAGCTTGACTTCTTATTTCTCATGAAAATCTTTACCAAACAGTTCTCAGAAATTCCAGTTCTGAAAGTCTCAAGCTGGTAGATTCTAGGCTTATATTTCCATGGCAACACTGGTTACATAAGGGCAAAGCACAAAGACAGAAGAAAGAAATAAAAGTAAAATGGTTGTACATTTTCCCCACAAATAATAACACATTTATTTAGCACTTTAAGGTTTACAAAGTTCTTTCCTCAAAACAATCTGTGGGAAAGGTAGTATAAGTATACCGTCCCTATGTTTAGATGTGAAAACTGAGCGTAAGAGAGATGAAATGACTTTCATTGGGTCCCATTTAATACATGGGAGAGCTCAGAGTAAAATCTAGTTCTTTTCCTGATTCCACGGCCAGGCCTCTTTCCACTGAACCATGATACCTTTTCAAATTTTCTTCTGCTTATTAAAATGGTTTACTTGGGGGCAGCTGGGTAGCTCAGTGGATTGAGAGCCAGGCCTAGAGACGGGAGGTCCTAGGTTCAAATCCAGTCTCAGACACTTCCCAGCTGTGTGACCCTGGGCAAGTCACTTGACCCCCATTGCCTACCCTTGCCACTCTTCCACCTGTAAGTCAATACACAGAAGTTAAGAGTTTAAAATAAAAAATAAATAAAAAAAAATAAAATGGTTTACTTAGTATTCTAAGGCCATATTACCTTTCTTTAGATTTTAATTTCCTTATGACCAAAAATTTCTTTTAACTAATTTGTGGTAATGTAAGTGACCTTCAAAGATCAAACATTGGTTGTGTCTTCATAAAATGACCTTGGTTAATTGATGATAATGACAATGACAAGAAAACATTCTCTTCCTTAACCTAGGCAGCTAGTTGGCTCAGTGGATAGAGGGCTGAACCTTGAGACACATTATATGTTATCTCATTTTGACTATAAGCCTATGAGGTGGGTACTGTTGTTATTCCCATTTTACAGGTGAAAAAGCAAGAGAAGAGAGGGTAAATGATTTGCTCAGTATCACACAGCTAAGTGTCTGTGAAAGGATTAAAATTCAAGGGTCTCCTTGACTTTAAATTCAATACTTTCTACTTTATTGCTTAATTCCTTTTATTAGTCAAGTCAATAACTTCATGAGTAGCCTATCCTTGTTTAAATAAAATTTAGCCTCAGATACTTACTGGATATTTTTCCCTGGTTTCCCTAATAGATATACCATAGGACCTATTAAGCATGGTTGTTGTAAGGATAAAATGAGCACTTAGCACAGTGCCTGGCACTTAATAGCCACTTTTAAAATGCTTGTTTTCTTCCTAACCCCCCCCCCCTTTTTAAAACCCTGACCTTCCATCTTGAAATCAATACTATGTTCCAAGGCAGAAGAGTGGTAAGGGCTACACAATGGGGGTCAAGTGACTTGCCCAGAGAAGTGTGTAATGTAGAGATGGCAGTATGGAATCCCTGCAAAATACAGGGTCAGCCTCACCCAGAATTCCAGGGGACCCCCCTGGAGAACTTTGGGTGAGGGGGCAGTTGAGAGGGAGTTAAGGCAGTTGCTTTGTCGGGTTGAGCTGAGCGGATCACTGCTTACTGCTCCTGACTTGGGGGTTCACCTGAGTGGCCATTGTGGCAAAGCCATCATGGTTTTTACTCAGGAGTTAGGCTGCTTAAGAGGATTAGTCCTTACCAACATCAATACAACAATTATTTAGTGATTAGATATATTCACTATCAACAAGAGAGCCAGTTTAGTAAAGGCCCTTCACCCCCCCTCCTGTGGGGGGAAAGGGCAGCTTCAACCTAACAGATCAGGGTCACCCTCTCCTTATTTAAAACCTAATTACCCCCTCTAGCTTTTCCTTTTCCTTCTTAATATAAGCTTTACCTACAATATCTGTGCCTGGGAATTATTTGGGGGTTACTCACAGCTCATAGTTATCACCTAGCTTGAATCCTCTCAGCTGCCAGTTTTAAGGAGATCAGATCCATCTCAGTCCTCAACATTTAGATAACTAGCTTCTACTTATTCCTCTATCAGATCTGTGGGGAATATAAGTTAAAGAAAGGGAACATCATTGAAGTTCAGCTTCAACAGAAACTTACCAGAAGTACCTCAGTCAGTCTCCATTATCCCAACTGAAAATCAACTGCTTAGGGGGAAGGGTTTGAGAGTCAGGAGTGTCTAACCCCCTCCTTTCTCACTGAAGCCTGTCAATCTGTGTCTGTGTCTTGGAGGTTACTGGCCCTAGAATAATTATCTGCTTCCCAAAATATCTGTTATTATCTACATAACAGGTGTCTGAGGCCAGATTTGAACCTAGGACCTCCAATTTCTAGGCCTGGCTCTCAATCCACCAAACTACCCAGCTGCCTCCATAACCCCCTTTTTTGAGGAAAAAAAAAACTATGTTGCCTTCTAATTCATAGACTTTTAGGAAGGAAGTATTTATAATAATGATAATAATAATAGCTAGTATTTATATATCACTTGCAGATAAAAGTATATATCTACTTGTACATGTCATTTGTAGATTAGCAAAGAACTTTAAAAACATTATCTCGCTTTATTTTTATATTTATTTTTCTCTTGACTACTTAACATTTCCAAAGAGTAGAAGTATACTGTTAACCCATGTTACCCCTGCATCTGTGAGTATGAAGGTCCTGACTGTGCACACCAATGGCCAAGAGAGTCTCTGTAAATCTAACAACATTAACACCTAATCTCAAATTCAACTTTATTTCACAGTGATTCTTAGTAAATAATACATAGAAATATTAAAATAGTTGAGCTGGCTGCTTAACCTCTTAGTGATGATCTTTAAATACCTGACGATTTTGCTTGTAAAGCTGAGCCAAAAACAACTTTCCAAACATCAAGTACAATTCTGTGTCACATAAATATGCATTTTAGAGTACATATTGCACTACATCTCCAGAGTTCAAAGGACCTTGGGGTTATCAGGTAACAACAAGAAGCTTCCGCTTTTATTACAGATAATTGTTCACTAGGGCCTGGGGAGGGATAGAGTAGGGAGTTTCCTGTCAACCAACAGCTCTCTTCCACCAAATGCTGGTTAACCCAAAAGACAAACCATTATAAAATAGCAAACCATCTTGGCAGATGGTCTAAACCAGTTTGAGGATAACTGACAAACCTCAAACCCACCGGTGAGTTAAGGAAGTGTCTACCCCAGGCATGTTGAAGAGTTCCCTGGAGAAAGGCGTGGATGAGAACAATTTGTTCCAATGACCAGGAAGATGGCTGAAGCGGGTGCTTGGATATCAAAGAAACCAACATCCACTGCATTTTGAGCCAACACCAGTCACTGTGATTTTTGTTTTGCCATTGAGCTTGGATGATTCTGGAAAAGAGAGTGAGGCTGAGGACTATATAAATGCTGCTTCACTTAAATATAAGGGAGTCAAAAAAATATCACTGCTAATATCACTTTGGTCCCCTTTGATTATGAAGGACAACAAACAATGAACACAAAAGATAATCTCAATAGTAAGCAAACTCATTTATCTATAACAAATAATAAACAGAAGCTAAGGAAGTTATACAGATTAGTTCAGATGATAGGATAATAAAAATAAATTAGCTTGATGTCTTGGGAGCAAGAACTACACTGATAACAATAACAATAATAGCAGCAGCTATCATGTTAGTAACATTTTAACATTTCCAAGCCATTTTATACGTCATCTCATTTGATCTTCATAACAATCCTATCAGGTAGGAGTCCCTATTAACTACATTTCATAAATGAGGAAACTGAGGCTAAATATCATCTTCTGAGTTAGGATTCAAACTCATCTGCCTGACCCCAATCAGTAAATACTAAATGAACATTTATTAAGCACTTACTATGTGCCATATACAAAATGCTGGAGACACAAGAAAGGGAAAAAATAGTCCTGCCTTCAAGGAGCTCATAGTTCAATGCAGGAGATATTGTGCAAACAACCATGTACAAACAAGCTATATACAGATAAAATGGGAATAATCAACAGACCTGAAAATTAATAAGAGTGATCAAGAAATGTAGTCTTTCTTTAGAATGAGGATTTTATATAACTTGAAGGAAACTAGAGAAGTCAGGAGGTAGAGCTGTGCAAAATATGAATTTCATGCATGGGGGAATATCCAGTGAAAGTATCTGACATCAGGAGGTAGAAGGCTTTGTTTGAGGAACAACAAAGAGGGCTGTATCACTGGATTGAAGAGTATATATGTTAATATTAACTAATTAATTATATAGCATTACATTTTATTGTATGTGATATGTGTACTATTATATTATTGTGTTATATTTTATAATATTATTAAATATATAATTTTTATATTATAAAATATATTTATTTTACATATATTTTATATAGGGTAGGTCATGAAGGCCTTATGAAGGTCAGACAGGATTTTATATTTAATCCAGGAAGCGATTTAGCTCCATTGAAGTTTATTGAGTAAAGGTATGATAGGTTAGATTTGAGCTTTAGGAAGATCACTTTGACAAATGAGCAGTGTGTAGAGTGCAGTGAGGAGACACATGGCTAGAGGACCAATCAGTAGACTAGACCAGGAATGAGTTGATACAGACTTTTACTAGAATAATAACAATGTTAGAGAAGGGATCATACCATGCCATCTAACTGTCTAACGCAAACAAGGTGAGAATGATCTATCAGAGAAGTCAGCTCTTAGTAATCTCTAGGATTTACAGGCTTTGGGATTCAAGAGACATGTCAGTGGCTGGCTTTTTCCACATCTGTGACTTGGGGGAAATGATCCATCTGTCATTCAGAACACTGTCTCTTCATGTCCGCCTTTCTATTTCTCCTTTTCCAAAGTAACCCTCAAACCACTGATCCTTCCCATAAACCAAAATCTGTGTGTCATTGGTCCATGGATCTCTCATCCAATCAGAAGTCCTATTATGTTATTTCCTGTGGCACCAAGCTATTCAATGCAAACCTCCTAACTCTTGTTGCAGGCTGGGATTATATTAAAGTTGTTAGGTAACTCAAAAGTTATTTAATCTATCCCATACTTTTTGTTCTATACCAATTATCTATTTTACATAGAAATTCTAAGGAAGCTGAGAAAGGGTGCTGCCAAGATTCAGAAAGAGCAAGCATAGTGGGCAAGAACACTGGCTTGAATATGATTGCCATAACTATTGATATGGGAAAAATATTCTCACTGAGTTCCTGTGATATGTAAATTCCAGCCAAATAATATTATCACCATGTAGAGATTCCAGTGGCTAAAATCTATGTTTTATTATGCTAAAACACAGGTTTAGAGCTCAGAAAAAAATAACTCTGAACTTAGATTAAGGTTCTAACAAAGTTTATATAATTTTCAATTATATTGGAAAAAAGAGAAAAATTTTCTTTGTTTTACAGTCATAGGTTGGTTGAATCTCACACATTAACCAAGGAAAGGAGAAGTAAAGTTAGTGTTAAACTTAATGGAATTATTTTTTCAGGCTAGGCTAAGTGAGATTTAGACTTAACTGTGGGATAGCTGAGAGGAAGTTTACATGTCAAAAGAAAACCATGATGTTGAAGCAGGTTCAGATCCTAGCACAAATGAAGCAAATCAAATTACTTCATGAAGCCTACTCTCTCTTTTGGCCTCTTATCTCAGGAAATTCTGAGGGCCTTGACCAAGTTTTAATATCCTATGAGATGTGTTCAGCCAACCAAATGACCTCCTAAACAGAAATATCCCTGAATCCCATATAACAAAGTATAATAAAAAAATGTAAAATTTTTTATGACACCAAGATTTTTTTAAAAAAGCATTTTTTTATTATTCTGTTCACTATGTAACCTCAGCCTTCTTTTCTAGCTGAGAACTCAATAGGAAGAAAATGAAAGTTAGAAACATAAATTAAAATGTTAACATAATGGTCATGAAAATTGCTGGGAGAAAAGAAGAATCGGTAAATACTTTCTGGTTTCATAAGTCTGTGCAACAGTTATAACTTCTACTGAAATTCTAAAGCATAAACCATCATTTAGATTTGCCTAAATATATAATAAAAATTTATTTTGCAGCACAGAATAGTACAACCTACTCTACATCAACTCTAAGAAAAGTCACAATTTGAAATGTCTTATCTGGAAGAACAAAATTCATCAGTCTTACAGATTCCATATCACTCAGGCAGAAACCTTCTCCCCGTTTCTCACACCAATAAAAAAGCAATTCAATCCAACAAATATTTATTGAACATTTATTCTAAGTTAGAACCTGGGTATATGATGCCTAAAAAGAACACAATCTCTCTTGTCAAGGAGCTTATAATCTAATAGCAGGAATTCTGCATTTACACAAATAAGTACAATACGGGGCTAAGTAAAATTGAGAGGTCCAGAAAAAGTGTCTTTTTAATTAAATTTTCTTTATTTTATTCCAATAACAAAATTACACATAAGTTTTCCAAAGTTACATGATTCATGTTGTCTCCCTCCCTTCTTCCCTCCCTCCTTCTGGAGTTGACAAGTATTTCAAATGAGTTATACATGTGCTATCACTCAAAACATATTTCCAGATTATTCATTTTTGTAGGAGAATAATCTTATGAAACCAAAATCCCAAATATACCCAATCATATACCCAAATAAACAAGTGAAAAATCATATGCTTTGATCTGCATTCCTACTCCAACAGTCCTTTCTCTGGAGGTAAATAACATTCTTTTTCATAAGTCCCTCAACATTGTCCTGGATCATTGGTAGCAAAGTCTATCACATTTGATCGTCTCACAATACAGAAAAAAAAAATGCTTTGAAGGAGGCAAATATCACTTCCATCTGAGAAAGTATCATGGAGAGAAGGTTAACTCTGATAGGAGAGAGTTCTTCCCACCTCCTCTTCCCTGTTCGAATTAGATTAATTCTTTTTCTAAAAGCCAAGGAAGCTTTCACCCAAGACTGGACTGACCCAGAGAGCTAAGGCTCAAGTTGTCTAGATATATAAAGAGCTTCCTCCTTTAAGCTATATTGATTATGACTCCTTTTCACTAAAGGCATAAAAATTCCTGAGTGGTAGATCTTTGCTAAGCTAGGTAAATGTTATGATGGTCTCACAACAACAGTAGTCTTCTTCCTCATGACATGTGGCATTATAGGAAGTGCAAAAGAATGACTTTTACAACAGACAACAAAAGGATGAACATCGGTGATTGTAGGAGGAATGAAAAGGAAAGTATGGCTGTTAGAGATAAAAGACTGAAGAACTGACAAGATTTGGCAATTAATTTTGGATATATCAAGTAGAGTACAAATTTGACCTACACTACTCTTGACTCCACTCCTTTTTGCCACAATGATGGAATGACATATATTATGTTTTCAGGTATTGGATCTCCATAGCAACTATATTTTTACAATTAGCAAGACATCTAAAATATAGACTTTTGTGGCTGAAAATGACATGTCAACTATGAAGTCTCTCAGCAGCTGGTGGCCAAGTGGATAGAAATTTGGACCTCGAGTCATGAAGATCTGGTTTCAAATCTAGCCTCATTTATTAATTATATGCTCCTTGGGCAAATCATTTGATCTCCATCTGCAAAATGGGGACAATTAATAGCACCCACCTGACCTGAAAGTGTTATATAAATTCCCATTATTATCCATATTTTAAAAAATATCAGAAACAGAATTTTCAAATTTATCCTAAACCTTTTAATTAGTTTGCAAGAACAACCGGTTACTACAGCTTCACTAGCTTCATTTTACAAAAATCTTTACATAACGTAGTTGGTAGATTGAAAAAATTGTATCAGGTCCAACTATGTACTGCTTCTATTTGTATCCCTGTATCTTTTGTGAAATATCTTTTTAACCTATGACAACTATTAAAATGAAATGTAAAAAAAAAACACCTTTAGATTATGCTACAAAGTGTTAAATCAAGACTTTGAAAGATAATGAAGCATATTCAATCACCTTACTCTTATATAGAGTACGTATCTGTATAAATGTATGTATCACTATAACTGTATTTATATATCTGCATAAATATATTCATCCATATACTTAAATATGTAAAAACATTTCTACATATAGATATTATGTTTTATTGCATGTATGTATACAAATATACATGCACATATGTATTAAATTGTTAGTGAAGATAAAAAAGGCTTATATTATTAAAGGAAAAAATAAAAATTATATCATAAAATACTTATTTCATCACCATCTCATTTTTTTATTTCAATTTTTCTTTTATTACATATTAGGATATGTATATAGCTTAGAGATACATTCTTTGAGTTTATGAGTTCAAACATTTCCTAGTGATAGGATATGTGAACAAAAAAGTTTGGAGATTATAGGCAGTATCCTCTAAACAAGGGTGTTGGGAAACAGGTTCCCAGTTCTTTGGGGAGCAGACCATGACATTTTCCTGGAGCTCCCTCTGGTGTTGGATGAACAGAATAACCCTCAGGACCAGTATGAGATTCCTCAGTTCCTGGTTCATTATCCAATAAGACCAGGTCAATGGCAGGCAGCAACTAATGATGGTTAAATACAGATAAGTAAACATACCAAAGTTTAACGACCATCCATACCCCAGGCAGCATTTTGATACTGGCAAATCTCCACACATTACAAGTTTTTTTGTGTTTTCTAATCTCATTTATCAGTTAATTTTCTCTGAAGCTTCACATTTTAACATTGCCTTTGATTGTTTGATTCATTTCAATTTAATTAAATGATTATGATGTACCTCCTATGTACAAGGCATCATGCTAGGCATGGTGTATTAGGCACAGAACTGGGTCTTGTAAAATAAAACATTTAGCTTATATTGTTAAATATAAACCAATGATATTTCACAAACTGTAAAAAATGATTTAAATATGCATTCCTATAAAAAGCTAAATCACTTAAATGACAATAAATTTCCATGTGAACTGTCTTTTGTCAAAGAACTGAGTGCTAAATTATAAAAAAGAATAGTTACTCTACATCTGAATGGAAATGTATATACTGTGTTTTCCAAGAGAGGGGGAAAAATCTAAAATGCCATGCCTTCAAAATAGATATGATATGAGTACTTCTCATTTTTGGTTTATTAGTAATGCCATCAATAACCAAGAAGATTTTTACTTCTCATCAACCTAACACAGGGGCTCTTTATCTGATCACCCAGCAGTGACTATATTATAATTTTGTTGAGATACTTAATGAGATCCATTCATAACTGTCTTTCTCTAGTAGAAAAAAAACTACATTAACCATTTCTGGTTTAATCTTTAGGAAACTAACTCTTCACTCTGAATTGTATTTTATTCAAAAAATAGAAAGTGTTCTCTAATGACCTGGTCCTCATTATAAAGGCTAATTGTATTATTTGTAAATAAAGCAGAACCTCACTATGATTACATATGTGTGTGTGCATATGTATACATATACACATACAAATAATATCTCTTAAAACAGAGCTATATGCAATTTTAAAAACTTGTGTGTGATGGTAAAGAAATAGCTTTTCATTTGTATTTTTCAACTGTTCATCTTGTTTTTCACACTGAAGAAATGCCTAAATACCTGGTAAGGTGTTTGGTATGTAATATACCACTAAATGTGAGATTTAGCTTTTAAGTGTTTACATTCTAACCCACCCCACACCCTTTCTCTCCTACCAGTTTGGGAAGAGTAAGAAGATACTCAAGAAGGGGGCAGGAGTGGGGAGTAAATGTTTTCTTCCCCCAGTAGTCTTTTTTTTTTCTTGAAACCAGATTTTATTGATATCTTTATTTTTATATCATCTTCATTTCCAAATATATGCTGTTATATGCCTATATATACCTATGTTATGTTATATGTCATATGACTATATATAGGCATATATATACATATACGTATATGTATACACACACACACACACACACACACACACACACACACACACACCCAGAGAGCTTTCTCTTGTAATAAAAAATGAAAAAGAATGAGAGGGAAAAAAGTAATTTCTGCAAAACTAATCAATACATCAATCATGACCATTATCTGTAGTGTTTCAACCTACTTCTGTAAAGAAGGAAAAGCAATTTCTTATTTTCCAGGTAATCCTAATCTATAACAGCACTGTATTTTTTTTTCCTGGAAGGAGGAAGAGGGAAGATAGGTTTAGTCCTTCCATTTCTATTATTGTAGTTATTGTGTATGTTGTTTTCCTGGTTCTGATTACAGTAGAACCTCTTTTATGTGGCCAATATATTTTAAGACCCTTTAGTAAGTTGAAAATCATACATAATATCATACATAATAACAAAGCCCATTATTTGAAAAGTATTTCTCATACAAACATATCTAGGAATTTTGACTTTTCTTAGGTTTTTCAGACCTACCAGCATCACCACAGTTGTACTTAGAAGCCATTATTAAAAACTAAATAGTGCTAATGAAACAAAGAGAAATGCTTCAGAACTCTGGACAATGACTGATGTGGGAGCCAATATTTGGCACAAAATAACAAAATGACTCATGCTAACTTTTCTTAGAGAGAATGAGAATGATTGGGAGAAATGCTATGAGACTTTACATTAGGAAAATGGCACAGATTTAGTAAGTAATGAAAAACTTTTATTTTATTTATTTTTCTGCCTTGATTTTTTTTATTGCCGATCACAAATACCTGAATTCACATGTGTTGAGTTTGCATAAAATGAGGTTCTACTATACTTTGTTTTCCAGCAGAAGTGTAAAGAAAAATGTAGTTGTATACTTTAATATTCTGATGAGCTATGATCTCATCAATATGGGTATACTTTCCAATCATATAAATTTATAGCAACATATCATTCCTCTCCATCAAGTTTGCTTCTTGTTCACATCATCCCATAACTTCACTACAGGAATTCCATCCAATGTACTGGTGATCCTTTCTCAAATTTTCTTGTCATTGTGAATATGTTTCTTCATGACTCCAGGAAAACTTCTCCTTTGGGGTAAGAGGCAGGAAGGGCAAGAAGAATGAAGGAAGACACAAGTGAAAACCATTTCGGATCACTATATCAAGTTCAGAGCAAAAACCACTGATTGCCCTGATGCTGTGCCTGATTGGATCAAGTACACAGTGAGACCAAAAAAATTGAGCCTCAGCCTGGGGCTAGAATTTGATCAGCTCCTGACCTGATCAAGTTCAGAGTGAAAGCAAAAGCTTATGCCCAAATCTGAGGCAAGACCTTCAGGTACCAGCATCTCAAGGGTCAATTGAATCAGCAGAGAGAGGGGGTCCTCAAACTATCACATCAGCTTCCAAGAACTGAAACTGGTAAAATCCAGAAAATAAGCTAAAAGTAGCATCAAGGAAGAACTAATGTTTAAAAGGGTACCCCAATTTCCCAGAAAACAGAGCCTACTTATTGATAGGAAAAATGAGCAAACAACAAAAAATGTACCTAAATCTGAAGAATTTTTATGGAGACAAAGAACAAGGTACAGACACAGCAGCAGACAGTGAAAGCAAAGCAAACACATGCAAAGTCCAAAAAAAAATATGGATTGGACACAGATTCTAAAAGAGCTCAAAAAAGACTTCAAAAATCAATTGAGAGAGGCAGAAGAAAAGTGATGCAAGGAGAAATGAAAATGAAGCAAGAAGGAAAATGATGTAAGGAGAAAGTAAAGTTATGCAAGAAGAAAGAAAAGTAATGCAAAGAGAAAAATTGGCATGCCTAAGATTTTAAACCTTCTTTTTTCTTGTTTTATAATATAGTTTCCATGAATTATCTAGTCACATTTTAGTTTTAATTCTCATCTAGTCTCATTCGATTTAAGGAAAGAAGGGTTTTCATTCTAATTCAACAAGTAAATATTTAATTGGGCAACTAGATATCACAGTGGATAAATAAATAAAGGCTGAACCAAGAGTCAGGAAGGCTCATCTTCCTGACTTCAAATCCAGTCTTAGACATGTTCTAATAGTGTGGTCCTAGGCAAATCACTTAAACCTGTTTGCCTCAGTTTCTCATCTATAAAATGAGTTGGAAAAGGAAATGACAAACCACCCCAGATTAACACTTAATTGTGCAAACATGCCATAATGGAGATAGAACCAGCCTTTGAATCAAGCAAGACTTCAATTCAAACTTTGCCTCTGACACATACAATTTGTGTGACTATGGTCAAATTACAAAAACTCTCCATAAGTCATTCAGTTCTCTAGACTAATGATCTTCAGTGTGAGGGTCACACTCAGGAGTTGTGGCACAGCCCCAAGGACTGGGTGATCACACAATTGGCGGTAGAATGATAACCTTACCCAAATCCAGACACCCATAGCAGAAGTTGTATACATACTATTAGGGAATCACATTCATTTTTCTTTTTTTTTTTTAACTGATAGGAGACATCATTTTTAAAAATTGAAAGACTCTCCTCTAGGCTATAAATTAAGCCTGTAAATTAAAGAAGAGTTACTAATCTGCATGCTCTCACACCTTTCCAGAACTAAAACTACTGATGTAACCACAAGTCCCAACTCCCAACCTCCAGACCCCAAATGTGCTTGTTACTGGAGATAGAAAGTAAAACATTCCCTACCTTCAAGAATCTTTCTAGTGGGCAGGACTTTAACTCATCATCTTCTCATTTGGGGGGGATTCAATAAATTTGGTTCCCTAGGAAAGCTAAAATGATAATTAGGAATAAACATTCATTCTTCCATTTCCACTGAAGGAAGAATTACATTGTAGCATGATTTCAGTTAGATATAAAAGAAAGTAAAGGCAGAGTAGGAGTCCTTTCAAGTTTGTTTACCCTCATTCAGGGTCTGGGCTCTCAGTCCAAGACCACAAACTTGACTGTCTACCAATACAAGTATATTGGGCCTAGGTTAAATTTTTCACACTATCCAAACTCCCAAAAGACTGATTTCTAAAGCAGAACTCCAGTTTATACATTTATATTGGAATATTCCTTTCTAGTGACAGTACATCTTTAAGGCTCTCTTTCCCACTGCAAATTCATCCAGAAAGTCAAACTAAAGATAAGAAAATGAATTGGTGAACTAGATTCAAAGAAAAGGAATTGAATGCTCTTTAAGTGACATTTCACATAAAATATGGAAAACTCAGTAAATTTCTAAAACAGAAGCTTGCTTTGACACTTCAAGAATGGGTTCTCAGATGGTAGATAAAGACTGTGATTCCCCAGTGTAACTTTCCTTGAATTCTGCATAATGCTGAACTAAAATTAGAAATGCCTTTAGAAATCTGTTGCAAAGTAAACTAACAAGTTGCTGGAGCAAATGTGCAAAACAAAATGCAACAAGTTATTATGCTACAATGCAACACAGAGGTTAACCTGTCCCCATTAGGTATAAACCCTTTTGACTTGATCATGAAATATTTATTCATAGCCGGTGAATATAACTTAGAAGATTTAACTAAAGAAATAATTTCATTCAAAGAGTCAATAATTATTCATATTAATTGACTTTACATATTGGGAAGCATAGTCCAGTGTTCTCCACTATTGTAATAGAAAACATCCTGTGCAGATTCCAAATGGAAGAACAAGTGTCTATAGAGGTCTTCCAGATGCACCTATTTCTGAATAAGGTTGCATTACATAAATCAAATTCCTGAATACTATAGAGTTCCCTCAATGGGATTCATGACCACTTAAAAAAGATTAGACTTAAAATCTCTATAGGAAGATCACAAAGGAAAGAATTCCTCTTGCCTATCAAACTGTATATAATAATGTATATATAATATATAATGTATATATAATAATGTATATATTTATTTCTATATTTATTTATTTGTTTGTTTGTTTTTAACAAATACTGTAGAGGGACCAAGAGGCTGGCTCCAGAGTTGAGTAGAAGAATGAGTGCAGGTTGGATCATGTTGGGAAAATTATGCAAGATTTCCAATAATTCCCAACAATCCAAAACACAAAACTTCATCTTTTTAATACTGGTAGCTGAGAATCATAGATGATAAGAATTGTTAAAGAATCAAAATTGCCAACAAATCAAACAAGCAACATATTTTGGGCACAACTAGGCAGCATCCCATTACCAATAATGATATGTGTACAAACAGATCTAAAAGATCTTTTTTTTTTTCAGAAGTATATAATTAAAAAGGAGGAGGGCTAAGCATAGAGTGAGAGCAAGTTATTATGTGAGGACTGGTCATAGTACTAGTCCACACCACATAATGCTACAAGACTTAGAAGGTCTTCTGAGCATTGAGAAGATCCTAGTTAAGGAATTTATGACAGTTAATGAACAAGAATAACACAGAATGATGTGGATTGGTTGTGATCTTTAGCATCAGAGGGAATATCCAAATCAATATTGGAGTCACAGATCCATTTAAGAATTAAAGCTTATGTTTAAAAAATGCCAATGCTTTTTAAACATCAACCATTTGGATCTAGTGGTTAATAAGCTAAAACTAGTCCCAAAAAATTGTCTAGATTTTTAAAAATATTATCTCTAATTTTAATGTACTAGTATTTTTAGTACTAGATAATTTAAGGTTCAGAGAAAACAAATTCTTTAATAAAAATACTTTATGACTTTTAGGTAAAAAGTAGCCCCATAGCAGGGCACAAAAGCTCTCCTCTAGAACCCTAGAGAGGTCCTTACATATTTCTTGTCTAAAGAACCCACAGTTGTCCTGAGTTTTTTCCAGAGTGTAATAGCCAATAACAACTAGCTTTAGATGATCCAAAAAACATCATTACAAAAACTTTTGGGAAAATAATGTTTCCTATAAATCAAATCTAAGAACTATTTATTTTTATTGGTTGGCTCTGCTACTATGGAAGGCTGGAAAAAGATGTTCTATATGTTGACATGTGCCTAACTAAATAGATTTCATAAAAAGATGCATGATGAATTACATTTGGAAATGAATCTGATACTGAACAGCTGTTCCCCTCAAATGTGAAAAACTAAATATTTTAAAGGGGAAATTGAACTTGTTAGACTTCTTAACTATTGGAAGACACATAGCATTGGAATAAACCATATTGTGAAGTTGAGGGAGGGTCTTTGGAATAATATTATGGATATTACATCAATTAAGAGAAATACTCCTATGGGGAAAAGAAAAATACCTTGATTACAGCAAACATATCTAAGGCACTATACAGCCAAAGATCTTTAAAAAATAGTACTAAATATTCCCAAATGGATCTGTGATCTCACTGATTTAGGAATTCCTTCCAATCTATCCATGTACACCATCCTGGGCTACTCTTGTTGATACTTTCCTAAAAGTTCACCCAGAATTGAGGGTTCACCCAATATGCTACATAATAGAAATCTCTCCACATGAACCATTAATCTACCATTTTTTCCTTTTTGGCAAATTTGGCTTCATTCACCTCCACCTGAGAAAGTGTTGAAAATCAGAGAATAAAAAGTATCATTGTTCAGGGCAGAACCAGATTTCTACCAAAAATTCAAGTAACTGGACTGACTGATAATAAGAACTTTATTATAATTTGCATAATTAAATGATGATCAGGAAGATCACATAAAAACCTGGGAAGACTTATGTGAAGTGATACAAAGTGAAGTAAGCAGAACCAAGAGAATGTGCTAGACTGATGATCAACTGTCAATGACTTAACTGTTATCATCTGTGCAAGGATCCAAGACAACTCCAAGTTACTCATGATGGAAAAGGCTATCCACTGCCATAGAAGGAATTGAATGGACATGAAGTATACCATTTTCAACTTTTTTTCTTCCTGAGTTTTTTTCTTATATAAGCAATGTATCTATCTTCTTTCACAACATGACAAACATGGAAATATCTATTACATGATAGCACATGAATAACCCATATATTTCCTGCCATCTCAGGAAGGAAGAACAAGGGGTAGGGAGGGAAAAATATGTATTGCAAAATGCCAGAAAGTTATTATTAAAATTGTGTCTACATGAAAAAATAAAATAAGCATAAAATTCAAATTTTGCATACTACTTTATAGTTTCTGAAATATTTTTCACAAACCATTTCATTTGATTCTCGAATAAATCAAGGTTTTAGATAACCATTTTTTAAAGTCTTTCCCCAAAAGGGATGCATACATTAAAATTTAAGATGTGTCAATGAAAAAGATGGCTTCTTCAGAAGCAATAGGAATATGTATTTTCAGCATCTATTTGGTTTTATGAAATATATTTTTAAAATATTTCTACAGTTCATTCACCATAAAAAATTAATATTAAAATTGAACTATTAAATAATTTTTAAATAATACAGACAACTTTTTTTGCATTGTACACTTGTACACTTTAAGAAAATTTTTGCTTGCTTGCTGCCTAACTCCACATAAGATACCTGTTTCTCTAACTCTATATAGTACCCAAATCTCAAGAAACATTAAGACAAAACAAGAAAGACTATTCTCAGGATTCAACATTACACTGGCTATGCATATGAGAATCATATGCCCTGGTAAAAGTAATTTGAAAGCCTTTGACAAGGGAATAAGGTTTTATTTTTACCTCTATAAGCTCTAGTTTCTATGGCACCTAATTCTTCTGCTTTACACATTTCACTGAGAAGCCTTTGTCTCTTTATTAACTACCTAATCTTGGCAACAGCCTGTCTTGTGCCAAAGATAAGTAAAGATCCTAAAGGGAAGAAAAGTAATAGGCTATTCCTTCCTAGAGTAATCCATGTCTTTCTTATTTAATTCTTTTAAGAAAGAGCATTAGTCTTGGTTTTGATAAGATAATATCTAGGTAGTTAATTTGGAGTGCCCAGGGGTTCTTTCTTGGTATATAGATCTTTCTAGCAGGTGAGCTAATCTGTATTATGCTACCCATAAACTGAGTGAGTACTATATTGAGTATTTAGAATTACAACACTGATAGAAGGAGGGAATAGGGGAGGGAATTTGCATTTATATAGTACCTGCTATGTGCCTGCCACTATGCTAGGCACTTTACAAGCACTTAATTCTTATAACAACCTTTCAAGGTCAGTATATTATTATCCCCATTTTATAGTTGAGGAAACTGAGGCAACAAATGGATAAAAGACTCTTGATGGTCATACAACTAATACCAGGCCAAATTGGAAACTCGGGTCTGACTCCCAGCCCACACTATTCCCCAAAACTCTCTAGCTGCCCCAAATGAACATGTGAAGGTTCTGTATTGTATGGTGAAATGGAATGATCAAAAATGAGATCATCAAGAGACATTCTTTAAAAATACCAGAATATAATTATAAACTATAAGAATATAAAACAGTATTCTCGTAGGAAGGAATAAACAATAGATAATAAGATGGGCCGATAATGAAGTGATTTTTATCTCATTTGATTTACAGTATAATCCTGAGAGGTAGGTGCTATCATATTTACAGTTGTCAGATAGAGGTTAAGTGACTTTCCCAGAGTTACACTGCTAAATAAGTCTTCCTGACAATAAGTCCAGTAGTCTACCAACTGTACAACCTATCTTCCCAGATCAAAAAGACAAAAAAAAAAAAAAAAGTTTTTCTTGTGTGGTATGAATCATACTGCTGATTATACTGATCTCTTGTTTCATCAACATCCATTAGCAAAACATTAAAGTTATAGTGGCAAAAAATTGGAAATTGAGGGGATGCCTATTAACAATGGACTAGTTGAACAAGTTGTGGTATATGACTGTGATGAAATATTATTGTGCTACAAAAAAATGGAGAAGGGGATTTTTTCAGAAAAACCTGGGTAGACTTATATGAACTGGTGCTAAGTAAAGTAAGCAGAACCAGAACATTGTACACAATAACAATAAAATTGTAATGATTATCACCTGTGAAAAATTTAGCTACTCTGATCAAAACAATGATTCAAGACAATTCCAAAGGACTTATAATAAAAAGAGTTGTCTAACTTCAGAGAACTGATGGACTAAAGCATAATTTTTTACTTTCTTTTTCTTCCTTTTTTTTTGCAACCTGGCTAATATAGAAATATGTTTTGCATGACTTCACATGTACAATATCATATTGCTTGCCTTTTCTTTTTATTCATTTATTAGCAAGGAAATAAAAATAATTTCTATTTATCTATAGAGGTTAAAATTAAAATTATAATTTTGGATTGGCATCTAAAATCTTTCTATTTTTATTGTTTAAATAATTATTTTATTTTCCCCAGTTACATTTTCCCTTCTTAAAATTTTTAACATTCTTTTTTTGTTGTTTTTAAACTCTAAATTCCCTTCCTTTTTCTGACCCTCCCACCTTCCTGTCCTCCCTGCCCTTCTTCCTTACAGAGATAGTGAGCAATATGATATAGATTTCACATGTACAATCATGCAAAATATTTTTCATATTAGTCATTTTGTGGAAGAGATCTCAAATGAAAAAAAGAAAGAAAATTAAATATAAAGTGTTTCAGTGTGCATTCAGACTATCAGTTCTTTCTGGGAGGGCAGATGGCATTTTTTATCATTAGTCTACAGAACTGTCTTGGATCACTCCAGTGCTGAGAATAACCATGTCATTCACTGTTGTTCATCAAGAAATATTGCTGTCAATGAGTACAATGTTCTTTTGGTTCTGCTCACGTTACTTTGCATTAGTTCCTGTCTTTCCAGACTTTTCCAAAATTACTCCTGCTTGTCATTTCTGATAGCACAAGAGTATTCCATGACTATCACATACTACAGCTTGTTTTGCCAATCCCGAAATGATGGACAACACCTCAATTTTTGCTTCTTTGCTACCACAAAAACAGCTGCAATAAATATTTGTGTACAAACAGGTCCTTCCCTCCCTTTTTTTCCCTAACCTTTTCAGGATAGAGACCTAGTAATAGTATTGATGGATCAAAAGTATATACTCTATTAATAGAGTCCTTTGAGCATAGTTCCAAATTGCTCTCCAGAATAGCTGGATCAGATTGCAACTCCATCAACAGTAAATTTATTTTCCCATATTCTTTCCAACATTTATCATTTTCCTTCTGTCACATGAGCCAAACTGATAGGTGAGGTAGCACTTCAGTTATTTTAATTTGAATTAAAAGTGAGTTAGAACATTTCTTAGGACTATTGATAGCTTTGATTTCTTCATCTGAAAACTGCCTGTTCATCTTTACTGCCCATTTATTAATTGGAGAATGATTTTTATTCTTATAAATGTGACTTAGTTCTCTACATAGTTTAAAAATTAGTCCTTTATCAGATACTTGCTATTGCTTGCTTTTTCAATGAGTGGTATAGGGATTGTGGAACTACAAATTTTTTAATTATTTTAATTATTTTAATAATTGATGAATTAGACTATGGAAATGAATTTTTAGATGTATGTGTAATTGTCACATACTTATGTATGGAGTATTTTTCAATAGATTTACAAGTTTATATATAAAAGGAGAGAGGTCTGAATGTACCAATAGAAATGAAGGGCAAATGTCACTAACATCACCCTTAATCCACTTCTTGCCTCTTAGAATGTCACAAAATAATTTACAAAGACTGGACCATACAAGGAAAAAGATCCAGCATCTTAGAGAAAATTCCAGCAGGTGGCAGCAGCAGCTTAGTATTGAAGAAGTGCAGCAGCCAATGATAGCAGCAGCCTAGCTGGATCAGAGATGCCCGCTAGGATACAATCCCTAGCAGGAATTATCTTTCCTTACCAGCAGTTTGGTAATCTATGAGTAAGAGTAGCTATTTGGTGTAGGGGGTACATTCTGTTATTTCTTTGCTATTTCACCCTAATTAAAAACTTTAGCGTGTGATTTAGGGTTCTTGGTATAAAATGTACTGGTTAGGAATATTTTATTTTGATAATGATTACTTAAAATTTTACTTTAAAATTACTTTAAAATACTTGAAATGGGGAAGATGATGAAATCCTTTTTCATACAACTCCTTCCCCCAATTAAAAAAAAAAAAAAACAAAAACAACCTATCAGAAATGCTTAGTCAAACAAACAAAAAATGTTGCCATTATCCAACAATGTTTCTGTAGTCAAATTCTTTACCTCACTGTCAGGGATTAGGTAACATGTCTCCTCATGAGTCCTCTGGAGTCATGGTTTGCCATTATGAGGAAATGAACTCTCAAGACTTTCTTAGGTAGTATCTTATATCTACCAAAGGCATATTAGTGAATATCTAGAAAGGGAAGCAGTCACTATGACTTCATAAAGAACAGGTCACACTAGACTATTCTTATTTCCTCTTTTGAGAAAGATACCTAACTGGAAGGTCAAGAGAATGCTACATAGTTTGTCTGGATTTTGTCATTGAATTTTATAATGCCTCTTGAGATATATATATATATATATCTGCGTATATATATATGTATGTATGTAAATATGTATGAAAAGATGGACAGCTGTGTACTGTATAATTCAAACAGAATTAGAACTGATTGAATGGTTGGTCCCAGAGACCATTCATTAATAATTAAATACAAATTTGTAAGGCTGTCTTTGGCAGAACACTCAAGGTGTCTGTCCTTGCCTTATATAAATTAACAATTTAATCAATAATCCTATTAAAGGCATAAATGAACAAAAGTACAGACCTAGGTTTGGGGGATGAGAAATCATCATTTGGTAAAAATTGTTGGGACAACTGGAAAGCAGTTTTGCAAAAATCAAGTATAGACCAATTATGATTCACTAAGCTAAGATCAAAACAGATAAATGTTATAGACCAGTGATTGGCAAACTTTTTAAAGAGGGGGCCAAAGGAAAGGAAATGCTCATCTGTCAGTCTGTTTCTAAGGCAACTCTTTCAAAGTTTCATTGTATTGTATCCTACTCATTGTATTTGTCAGATTAGGAATAATGTCCCCCAGCCGGATAAAACATTTCAGGCAGCCTCCTCTGGCTTGGGCCATAGTTTGCCCATCACTGATCTAGACAAAAAAGTAACTTGGAATAGAGAACATGTGACCTGTCGGATCTATGGATAGAAGATTTTATGAGTCAACATGAGATGAAGAGCATTGCAAAATGTATGATTTTGAGTGCATTAAACTGAAAAGATTTTATACAAATAAAATAAGTATTGCCAAGAGTAGAAAGAAAATTGGGGGAGAAATTTATAGACAATTTCTCAGATAGAGGTCTCATATCTAAAATACTTAGAAAACTTCATTAAATTTTCAAGATCCACCCCCCCCCCCAAGTGGGCAAAAGATAGGAAGAGACAATTTTTAGATGAAATTAACCACATATGTGGTATATGGAAAATGTTCTAAATCAATATTAGAGAAATGCAAACCAAAACCATTCTGAGATAAAATGACAAAAGGTCAAAATGCCAAAAGTTGGAGGGGATGTGGAAAAATGGGGTCACTAAAATACTGTTGATGGAGCTTTGAACTGATCAAAACATTTTGGAGAGAAATTTGGAAATACACCCAGAGTTATAAAACTGTGCATACCCTTAGATCTAGTAATGCCATTACCGAGTCTGTATCTCTAGGGAGGTCGAGGAAAGGAAAAGAAGCTATATGCCCCAAAATATTTATTGTAGCTCTCTTTGTGGTGGCAAAGAACTGGAAAGTGAGGTGATGGCCCATGAATTGGGGAATGGATAAGCAAATTATGGTATATGATTATGATGGAATACTAGGATACCATAAGAAATGATGAGCAGGCTAATTAAAAAAAAAAAAAAACAACTTGGAAAGGACCATAGGAGATAATGAACAGCAAAATGAGTAGAACCAAGAGAACATCAAACACAATTATAGATTTAATACTTGAAGGATAAATTGTGAATGCTATCTCCAAGGAGTGAAATGAAAGATGGAAACATGAAAGATAACTTACGAAATGTCTGTCTTCCAGATGATGCCTTCTGTGATGGGGTGGGAGGAAAGGTGGGGGGAGATAGGACTGGGACACTTGGAATAAAAAAAAATGCTCTGCTAAAAATCTATTTAAACTTTATCTACCTTATTGTCCGAATGATAATTATTTATATAGCAATTGAAAGATTAAAGGGTATCATATACTTATGATTTTACTTGAACCTCACAACGATTGTGTGTGGCAGGCATTCTGCATATTTTCTCCATTTTTACAATTGAGACAACTCTCAAGTCTCCTTTAGAAAAAGATGACTTGAACAAGGTGATACATGTAGTATTGGAGTAAGAGTCCAGTCCAGGTCCCTCTAACCCAATTCACTATACCACACTGGCTTATTAAAACCCTGTCCAAAAAAAGGAATAGGCTATCTAACAAGATGTGGAGCCAAAACCTCTAGTTTTGGTTCTCATTCAGTATTCTTTTCAACTGAACTCTACTTTCTAAAAAATTGATTTAAAAACTAACAATTCAAATCATCATAATTGTTGAATCTGGTCTTAGTCAGATGTGGGAACAAGTTAAGATCTTTAGTCTTGAGAATATTTCAGAAAGAACTACTGTTCAAGTATGGGTTTGACCAGATAACACTAAGTCCCTTTGAACTGGACAATCTGTAATGATCCAACCATTCTGGAGGAGAATTTGGAATTATGCCCAAAGGGCTATAAAACAATGCATATCCTTTGATTCAGTTAATTCCACTACTAGGTCTGTATCCCAAAGAGATAAAAAAAAAAAGGTGTTGGGGGGAAGGACTTACTTGTACAAACATATTTATACCTGCTCTTTTTGTGGTGGCAAAGAATTGGAAATTAAGGGGATGTCCATTAATCGGGGAATGGTTGAACAAACTGTGATATATGATGGTGATGGTACAGAGTAACAACAATATTGTAGAATGATCAACTGTGATAGACTTAGCTCCTCTCAGCATACAATGATCCAGGACAATTCTGAAGGACTTATCAAAAAGAATGCTATCCATCTCCAGAGAAAGAACTGTTGCAATCAGAATGCAGATGAAAGCATATAATTTTTCATTTGTTTATTTATGTTTTGGGGTTTTGATTTTATAAGATTACTCACAAAAATGAACAATATGGAAATGCTTTGCATGATAATACATGTATAACCCAGAAAAATAAATAAAAATAAAAAATAAATTAGGACAATCTAGAATTCTAGTCACAATTGAAAGAAATATAAAAATGGCAGATATGTAGGGTAAAAATGGCATACGATAGCTTCATCTACATTCATGTTGGCAAACCTATAGCATGTGTGCCGGAGGGGGCTGCTCCCCTCCCTGTTTCCATAGTCTCTTAAAGACATTTCTCCCATCACCTGCCCCTCTGCCCAGTGGCACAATGGGAGCGCTTCCTTCCTCCCTGTTTGGAGCAAGGTGAGGGGCTCACAAGCAGAGTGAGTGTTGCAGTTTGGGCACTCAGTCTCTAAAAGGTTCACCATTACTGATCTACATGATGAAAGAGCATTTCTTTTTTGGTCTTAAAACACACACAAAAAAAAACCCCACCATCTTTCTCATCTTTACTAAAAACTAATTCATTTAACTGCAAACCAAAAAATATTTATTGAGTATTGGCCAGAGTTGGCTCTGTAGTTGAATGTGACACAAAAGCCATTAGTAATGAGTTTTTTCTAAAATTAAAGATACATTTTTTATCATATAGCAATAGTGCTTTTTTACCTTTTTGATTAAAGCTGCTAACTTAAAGAAAAGGAAAAAATTAACATGATTATCAGTATTGAATATAAAAATGAGAGTAAGATTATAATAATGTTCGAATCCCTATTGTAAACACAATGTCATGAGAGTAGAAACACTTGTAATTTCAGCTTTATTTTTAAATTGGTTTCTTTTTATGTACAATACATAGGCCATAAATAGCGACTTGCATATAAAACCTATACAAATTAGGAGTACATTTAACATCTAAAAAGAAGTTATACTGTACTTGACTTTTGATACTTTTACTTAAATACTCTTTAAATTAAGTTTTCAAAGAGACCAGAAATCTAGATGCTGATTTTTTTTGGAGTGCACTTAATATTCAAGTATGATCTGTTCAAACTATAAAGCATTTTATTGCTTACATATTAAAAATGAACAAGCCCTATAATTGTGCAAAGACAGATATTGTTAGCTCTATCTTAACCTATCTAAAACTGACCTCTAAATTTACAAAATTGCACCTGATTGTGATTTTACCATTATGCTATTAAAGACCCTGTTACAGGGTTGACCTATTGTACAACACATCATATGCTGTGTGTTTCTGTGACTTTAAAAGAAATATAATAAATACTAAAAGGTAATATTTAGAAAAAGCTTAGATTTCCCAATTTCCTTTTTCATTTATTTAAAGAACACCACTACATTAAAAAAATTTTTTGATTGGCAACTTGGACTTCATGCCTAGAGAATTTATTTAAACAGTCATACTATAACTGAGAATTAACTTGTTAGATAAAGATATAGGAATGAATAAGTTAATTTATTTCATGTTCTACAGTAATTACAGAACATAAATATAGCACTTCAGAAGAATTAATTATTAACTATGTCCTTATATAGAAAAAAGTATTATGTCCATATTCAAAATGGGAAAACTGAGGCACTGAATAATTAAGGACTTGCCCAGAGTAACATAGTGAATCAGACAGAGATAAATAACTATGTCTATAACTATAACTATAATGTCTAATAACTTCAGTACCTGTATTTAGATCAAGAGACCATACTGCCTCTCAAAATTAAATGAGTACAATAGAAATGTGGAAATTAAAAACATAGCTTTCCTCTTTTCAGTTGTGTCTTTTCAGTTTTCATTTGCTCTTTTCAGTTGTGTCTGACTCTGATCCCAATTGGGTTTTGTGTGGCAAAGATACTGGAGTATTTTGCCATTTCCTTCTCCAGGTCAATTTACAGATGAGGAAACTGAGGCAAACAGGGCTAAGGGACTCACCCTGTGTCACATAGCTAGTAAATGTCTGAGGCTACATTTGAACTCAGATCCTCCTGACTCCAATCCCAGAATTCTATCTACTGTGCCACCAAATAGCCACATATACACATAACTTAGGAATGTTCATTTCATCAAATTCATTATTACTCAGAAACTTAATTTTAGTAATCCATGTATTTTTCAATACCTTATTATATGGATTTATCAATAAAACAGTACTACTATGTTCTGAATTACTGGACATTTGAAAAATTGTTTACAGTATGAATTTGACACTACTCAGTGCAAAAATAAGGTTAAAACAGCACAACTTCTAACAAATAGATCTTGTGAAAAATGGTTTAACATGATTTTTAAAACAATAACTACAGCAACTTATAAAATTTACCAGATAGCATGATGGATTCAAACATATATTAGTGTATTTTTAAAATTCTAGTTGACCTCTTCTTTTTAATGAAAACGTTCCAACAGAGCACTCATGATGTTTCCAGGTATTCTTTGGTGTCTATCTATCAGCTCTTGAATTGCATTCTTTGTCTATTAAGAAAACAAAAATAGTTATTTTTACAGTTCTTTTTATACATCATATAATTTGCCTTCATGAGAAAGTCTGTACCAATTACTTTCTTTAAAAGTATTTACAAAGAACGGTTTTAAAAAATAACTTTAAAAAATATTTTAAAGTGGCACAGAAGTTTCTAGTTAGCAAATGGAAAGGAAAAATGTCTTTTTAAACCATGAATATACATTCCACAGCATTTTAATTTAATTTAATATCACACTCTAAATAATTTTCTCTATAGATAGAGCCCTGAGATGAAAATTTCATCTTGCTACAAAATAAAAGGAAAACTTGGAATGACCTGACATTTTGCTTTATCTTTAATTCTGGACTACTTAATGGAAATTTTAAGTGGCATGCCTTCATTAAGTTATGGTAGGTAGATGGGTGAATTAAGATGTGTGATCCACATGACAAGAAAACAGATTATCTTCCAAAATCATTTACTTCATATTAATTTCATAAAATTCAAGAAAATATGCATGGCAAAACTCAATGTATCTAAGATATAATCCAGTAGTTCATAAGCATTAAAATGAGTACCTGATGTTTAACTTCATTCAGCAAACATCAACATTTCCCAGGAGTTAATGAATCAACTCACTCACTCTTTTAAAACTGGAAACATATACTTTTTTCAACCCAATTTAACAAAAATTTATCAAGTACCTAATTATGTGCAATGGGCTCCCCAAAAAGACCCTGCTAGCTTTCGAGAAAGGGAGTAATATGGTCAGACATATACCTTAAGAGAGATTCTCTCAGAGGCTGCCCAACTTAAGGGTTAAGAGAGGAGATGAAATGAGAATCAGCAATGATAATAGAGAAGGGAGTGCTTGGAGAAGTAGTAGAAGCTTCTACTACTAGAAACTACTAACAATTCCTACTACTACAACAACGAACTTCTTACTCCTATAGCTAGTGAGCTAACTCACTAGCACTTAGTGTTTTAAGGCTGGCAAAGTCCCTTAAAAAAAGTATCTCATTTTTATCCTGCCAGCAATGTTAGGAGGTAGATGTCATTAATGTACCTATGTGAGAGATGAGGAAACTGATGCAGAAAGAGGTTAAGTGATCTGCCCAGGGTCATATAGATATGTGTCTGCAGCTGGATTTGAGCTCAGATCTTCCTGACTCCAGGCCTGGCTAGAGATGGAATAGTAGCTAGATAGCATCTCTCTCCTCCCTTTCACTGATAAATTTGAAAAAAAAATTTACCTCTGTTTCATGTTTCCACTTCCTTATTATTCATTTTTCCCTTAATCCCTTGTAATTTGTTCTGGGCAAAGCCATAACCATAAGCCCCCTCACACCCCTAAAACCTGGCCTCCTGTTCCAATGGCTGGGCCCCATTCTCTACCCCACAATCATGTTGCTTCCTCCACTTTACCTTCCATTTCCAAATAGATGCCTCCCTAATATGTCTTCTAAGGTAATGACGTTGCACAGGTACTCTCATAACACTTCAGAATAGTGATGCATTTCCAAATAGCTAGACCACTATTATATATAATATTCTTTTACATCTTTTTGCCTCTTCTCTCTTCCCTCTAATTCATCTTTCCTCTTGAATCTCTCTTTGAAATCTTTCTTGAAAATAAAAGGAATCCCCCCTCCACCACCTCCCATCCTATTGAGTGACTTTAGTGGACTCCCCAGGGCCTATTGAATAAATTTTAAATTTCTCAGTCCAGAATTCAAGCCCTTCTAGAGTCCCTCCAGTGGCCTCAGGAGACCCTTTCAATTCTGAAATTCTGTGATTCCTCTAGTTAGTAATGAATGGCCCCCTCAGATCTCTAACACCATGTTTTTTATTTGCCCTCTAATGAGCTTACTGAGAGACAATGAGTCAAAGGAGACATCAGTGACTGCAGCAGAAAGATGATTACAGATATAAGGGATTCTGAGGTGGGGAGTGGAGAAGGATTTGATTTTCTCAGTAAAGCAGGGGGTGAGGCCACCCGACAACAGAGTGGGATTGAGGTTGTGCTGCTGGAAGCTAGAGAGAAGAGGGGAGGGGAGGGAAAGGCAGGAGAAGAGAGAAGGCTGATGATGTGGTCCAGTCCTTGCTCTCACACTGTCTCTGAGACCTCAGGCAACTGACTTAATTTCCTGTTACCTTGCTTCCTCATTGTAAAAGGAGAATGATATTTGTACTAATTTCCTCCATAGGACTACTGGGAGGAAAGTACTTTGTAAACCTTAAAAAAAAATGAAAATGTGAAAGAGTGATGATAATAATCTGGTAACAAGATGTTGGACTGATTGAAGGGCAAAAGACTGGGAGCAGAGAGGCCACTCCAAAAGGAATGAAGGTTAAAATGAGCTTGGGGCCAAGTGAGAGATACTCTATACAGAATCCCAACAATTCTTCCTCTGCATAATCACTCCTATCCCGTTCTTTTCCTTGTCATGGTTACTGCTATCACCACCTTCCTGTACTCTCACTATCCTTCATCTGCTGCCAAATTCATCTGACAGCACTGAAGCTAACACAGTTCCTGTGTTGTTTTTTTGTAGCCTAGTGAATTAAGTCCAAGCTCCCTGGCTTAAGATTCAAAAGCTTTCCAAAATAAGATTCCAACACAACCTTTGTGGATTTAATCTCACATTATATCTACTCTTTAATTTTACTCATCAGCTAAAAGATTCCCCAGACAACCACCTTTTTTCTGTAGGTTTCATCTGTGTAGGAAAGCTTCAATACTCTGGACCAGGGGTCTGCAAAATATGGCTCTTTCTGCAGGAGCCATAAAGTCAATTTTTTTCAGGTGCTGTTACAGGAGCGCGCACAGTGAGCACTGTACAGCTCTCACGAAATTACATTTTAAAAAATGTGATGTTTATGGCTCTCACGGCCAAAAAGGTTGCTGACCCCTGCTCTGGACTATACTTATTTGAAATTTTAACTGTTAAGCCCTGGCCTAGATCACTGTTTACTTTTTGTACAACTTAGAAATAAAGGCTTATTAAAGAAACAGTACAGGCAAGTAATAAAGGGAAAGTTTAAACTGTGTAAGGAAATTATTTTCAAGTATGTTCTAGCTTTAATAACACCTATTTACAAACAAAAAATCAATGATATTTATCATATTTCATTCTTTCTTAAACAAGTCCTATAAGAATACTTATTAGGTAATACTTTGGTAGCATATTTCTCCTCATTGCACATTTTCATAAAAATAACAAAAGTATACTTCAACATTTTTCCTATGTCAAAAAACTCACAATTTCATCACTAAGTATGGTAATATTTTAGTGATGTACTTATCACCATAATCATTTATCACATATACGGGTATATGAATTGGGATTTTGGCTTTTAAAAATCGCTCTATAGCAAAAATGAATAATATGGAAATAAGTATCAAGTGATAACATTTATACAACCCAGTAGAATTGCCTGTCAGCTCTGGGACGGGGGAGGGAAGAGAGGAGGGAAAGAAAATGAATCATGGAAACATGGAGAGATATTTAAAAATAAACATTTTTTAAAATATTTTAATGATGTACCACAACTCTTCTGTGCCTTTATAGATAGTATTGATGAGGTGCAATGGCCAAATATATTCATCACCTGGTGGTACATGTGGGAGTAGGCCTCTCTGAATTGAGTTAGGCTGGTTCTTAGGTGATAACCATATCTGCCCTAGAGACCACAGACTAACATTTTCAGATGGTTAGTCTGACTAAACAAAGCATTCACTAAGCACTTTCAGCTTGACAGGATATGCTGGAGCTTGTTCTCTACTGTCATAGCCTTTAAGAATTTAAGGTAACCTTCCCACCAAGATGAAGTGTCAGTGTAGTTATCAATGGAAGATTTCATTACTAATCATATACTAGAATTCAGAATTCAGACATTTCACTATTCAGAGAGGCATTTTCTCACCTAGGTGGAGAGGGTTCTGGGAGGTATGCACCCCAGAATCACTCTAATGAGCAGACACGAGTTGTGATAGAATTGCAGAGAGAAAAATGCAGCCTTTATTACTAATCATGAAAAGGATGGGGGCCCTGCCTGAGTGATCAACTCAAAACAATGTCCAGGAGTATACATAAGAACTCAGAATTGATAGAAAATCAATACGATGCTCTTCTTTACCCACCTGCACCTGTGCGTGATAAATTGTGTATGCTATATTTTTCTTTATCTTGTCCTTCCTTCACCTCCCAAAGTTCTCAGCAGTTCCTTGAACCATGGGAATATTCCTCAAGTTGGCAATTTATAAGTTGAGTTAGAGTTTAGAGATGGCCAAGGTCTTTTGGGCAGAAACAATTTTTACTATACTTTAGATAGAGGGTTAGGTTCTCATGGGAATCTCTTTTTTTTTTTAAACATTTATTAATATTCGTTTTTAACATATTTACATGATTCATGCTCCTACTTTCCCCTTCAACCCCCGTACTCCCTTCACCCATGGCCGACGCACATTTCCAGTGGTTTTATCATGTGTCCTTGATGAAGACCTATTTCCAAATTGTTGGTATTTGCATTAGTGTGGTAGTTTTGAGAACATATCCCCAATCATGTCCAACCCGACCCATGTGTCCAAGCATTTGTTTTTCATATATGATTCCTCTCCTGCAGTCCTTCCTCTGAATGTGGGTAGCTTCCTTTACCATAAATCCCTCAGAGCTGTCCTGTGTCATTGCATTGTTGCTAGTACAGAAGTCCTTTACATTCGATTTTACCATAGTATATCAGTCTCTGTGTACAATGTTCTTCTGGCTCTGCTCCTTTCGCTCTGCATCAGTTCCTGGAGGTCTTTCCAGTTCACCTGGAACTCCTCCAGTTTATTATTCCTTTTAGCACAATAGTATTCCATCACCAGCATATACCACAATTTGTTCAGCCATTCCCCAATTGAAGGACATACCCTCCTTTTCCAGTTTGTTGCCACCACAAAAAGCGCAGCTATAAATATTTTCGTACAAGTCTGTTTATCTATGATCTCTTTGGGGTACAAACCCAACAATGGTATGGATGGATCAAAGGGCAGGCATTCTTTTATAGCCCTTTGAGCATAGTTCCAAATTGCCAGCCAGAATGGTTGGATCAGTTCACAACTCCACCAGCAATGCATTAATGTCCCAATTTTGCCACATCCTCTCCAGCATTCATTACTGTCCTCTTCTTTCATTTTAGCCATTCTGCTAGGTGTGAGGTGGTACATCAGAGTTGTTTTGATTTAATTCTAATTAATTATTAGAGATTTAGAACACTTTCTCAAGTGCTTATTGATACTTTTGATTTCTTTACCTGAAAATTGCCTATTCATGTCTCTTGCCCATTTATCAATTGGGGAATGGCTTGATTTTTTATACAATTGCTTTAACTCCTTGTATATTTGAGTGATTAGACCCCTGTCAGAGTATTTCGTTATAAAGATTTTTTCCCAATTTGTTGTTTCCCTTCTGATTTTGACTACATTGTTTTTGTTTTTACAAAAGCTTTTTAGTTTAATATAATCAAAACCATTTAATTTACATTTTGTAATTTTCTCTAACTCTTGCTTGGTTTTAAAGTCTTTCCTTTCCCAGAGATCTGACAAGTATACTATTCTGTGTTCACTTAACTTATTTATAGTTTCCCTCTTTATATTCAAGTGATTCGCCCATTCTGAATTTATCTTGGTGTAGTGTGTGAGATGTTGATCTAAACCTATTCTCTCCCATATTGTTTTCAAAATTTCCCAGCAGTTTTTGTCAAATAGTGGATTCATGTTCCAAAAGTTGGGCTCTTTGGGTTTATCATATACTGTCTTGCTGATGTCATTTACCCCAAGTCTATTCCACTGATCCTCCCTTCTGTCTCTTAGCCAATACCATATTGTTTTGATGACAGCTGCTTTATAGTATAGTTTAATATCTGGTACTGCTAGGCCCCCTTCCTTCACATTTTTTTCATTATTTCCCTTGATATTCTTGATCTTTTGTTATTCCAAATGAAATTTGTTATAGTTTTTTTCTAATTCAGTAAAGAAGTTTTTTGGTAGTTTGATAGGTATGGCGCTAAATAGGTAGATTAATTTGGGTAGAATGGTCATTTTTATTATGTTAGCTCATCCTACCCATGAGCAATCAATGGCTTTCCAATTGTTGAGATCCAGTTTTATTTGTTTGGAAAGTGTTTTGTAGTTGTTTTTGTATAATTGCTGTGTTTGTTTTGGTAGATTGATTCCCAAGTATTTTATATTGTCTAGGGTGATTTTAAATGGTGTTTCTCTTTCTACCTCTTGCTGCTCTAATGTGTTGGAAATGTATAGAAATGCTGATGATTTATGTGCATTTATTTTGTATCCTGCAACTTTGCTAAAGTTGTTGATTATTTCTACAAGCTTCTTAGTTGATTCTCTAGGATTTTTTAAGTATACCATCATATCATCTGCAAAGAGTGATAGTTTAGTTTCCTCATTGCCTATTTTGATACCTTCAATTTCTTTTTCTTCTCTAATTGCTACTGCTAGTGTTTCAAGTACTATGTTGAATACTAGAGGTGATAATGGGCATCCTTGTTTCACTCCTGATCTTATTGGGAAGGCTTCTAATTTATCCCCATTGCATATGATGCTTGTTGATGGTTTTAGGTATATACTGTTTATTATTTTTAGGAAAGGTCCTTCTATTCCTATACTTTCCAGTGTTTTCAATAGGAATGGATGCTGTATTTTGTCAAAGGCTTTTTCAACATCTATTGAGATAATCATGTGGTTTTTGTTTGTTAGACTGTTGATATGGTCAATTATGTGAATGGTTTTCCTAATGTTGAACCATCCTTGCATTCCTGGTATAAATCCCACCTGATCATGGTGGATGATCTTCTTAATTACTTGCTGGAGTCTCTTTGCTAATATTCTATTTAAGATTTTTGCATCTATGTTCATTAGGGAGATTGGTCTGTAGTTTTCTTTCTCTGTTTTTGGTCTACCTGGCTTTGTAATCAGTACCATATTTGTGTCATAAAATGAATTTGGTAGGACTCCTTCTTTGCTTATCATATCAAATAATTTGTATAGTATTGGGATTAGTTGCTCTTTGAATGTCTGATAGAATTCACTTGTGAATCCATCAGGCCCTGGCGATTTTTTCTTAGGGAGTCCTTTGATGGCTTGTTCAACTTCTGTTTCTGATATGGGATTATTTAGGTATTCTATTTCTTCTGCTGTTAATCTAGGCAATTTATATTTTTGTAAATATTCATCCATATCTCCTAAATTGTTATATTTATTGCCATGTAATTGGGTGAAATAGTTTTTAATGATTGCCTTAATTTCCCCTTCATTAGAGGTGAGGTCTCCCTTTTCATCTTTGATACTGTCAATTTGGTTTTCTTCTTTCCTTTTTTTTATTAGATTGACCAGTACTTTGTCTATTTTATCTGTTTTTTCAAAATACCAGCTTCTAGTCTTATTTATTAATTCAATAGTTCTTTTACTTTCGATTTTATTAATTTCTCCCTTAATTTTTAGTATTTCTAATTTAGTTT
>NC_058130.1:514180459-514237614 GCF_016433145.1 Gracilinanus agilis | reverse complement strand
TTACTTTCAATTTTATTAATTTCTCCCTTGATTTTTAGTATTTCTAATTTAGTTTTCATCTGGGGATTTTTAATTTGCTCACTTTCTAATTTTTTGAGTTGCATGCCCAATTCATTAATCTCTGCTCTCCTTAATTTGTTAATATATGTACTCAAGGATATAAATTTCCCCCTGAGTACTGCCTTGGCTGCATCCCACAGAGTTTGGTAGGATGTCTCATCATTGTCATTCTCTTCAATGAAATTGTTGATTGTTTCTATGATTTCTTCTTTGACAAATTGGTTTTGGAGAATCATATTATTTAATTTCCAATTAGTTTTTTATTTTCCTGTCCAGGTGCCCTTACTAATTATTATTTTTATTGCATTATGATCTGAGTAGGTTACATTTATTATTTCTGCTCTTTGCATTTGTTTGCAATGATTCTATGCCCTATAACATGGTCAATCTTTGTGAATGTACCATGTGCAGCTGAAAAGAAGGTGTATTCCTTTTTGTCCCTATTTATTTTTCTCCACATATCAATTAGATCTAATTTTTCTAGGACTTCATTCACCTCTCTTACCTCTTTCTTATTTATTTTTTGGTTTGATTTATCTAGATCTGAAAGAGGAATATTTAGATCTCCCACTAGTATGGTTTTACTATCTATTTCCTTCTTGAGCTCTGCCAGTTTCTCCTTTATGAATTTGGATGCTATACCACTCGGTGCATACATATTGAGCAGTGTTATTTCCTCATTGTTTATATTGCCTTTAATCAGGATGTAAAGACCTTCCCTGTCTTTTTTAATCATATCTATTTTTACTTTGGCTTTGTCAGAAATCACAATTGCCACTCCTGCCTTCTTTTTCTCATTTGATGCCCAAAAGATTTTGCTCAAGCCCTTAACCTTAAACTTGTGTACATCCACCCGCCTCATATGTGTTTCTTGTAGACAACATATGGTAGGGTTTTGGTTTCTGATCCACTCTGCTATTTGCTTCCGTTTTATGAGCGAGTTCATCCCATTCACATTCAGTTATAATTATCAGTTGTGCATTTGCTGACATTTTCGTATCCTCCCCTATTCCTACTCCTTCTTCTTAAGCTATTTCCTTTTAAACCAGTGATTTGCTTTAAGCGTGAATCCCTCATCCCCTCCCTTGATTAACTTCTCTTTCTACCCCCTCCCTTATTATTCTCCTTTTTTTATTTTTAAAGGCCTAATAAATTCCCTCCCCCTTCTTCTCCCCTCCCTTTTTTGACCTCCCCACTCCCCTGCTCCCCTTGGTTTATCCCTTCTGACTTTCTCAGTAGGGTTAGATAGAGTTTTATATCCCAATGGATAATATAGCTACTCTTCCCTCTCCGGGTTGATTACGCTGAGAGTAAGGTTTAAATATTACCTCTTAATGCTCTCTTCCTCTCCTTCTTATAATAGTATTGGTTCCCTCCCCTTCCTATGCCCTCTTTGTGTGTAAGAGAATATCCTATTTTTCTCATTCTCTCAAGTTTCTCTTGGTGTCCCCCTCCATTCACCCTCCTCTTTCCCACCCCCCATATCATCTTAGATCATTTAGTATTCCACCCTCTCCCTATGAATTATTCTTCTGGTTGCTATAATAGTGAATACTATAATAGTGAATAGAGTTCACTACAGAGAATTATACATAGCATTTCTCCACTTAGGAATACAGATAATTAGATCTTACTGAGGTCCTTAAAAAGGCAAATTTAAAAATTATGAGTTTTCTTTCTTTCCTCTCTGTTTCTTATTTACCTTTTAATGTTTCTCTTGATTTTTGTAGTTGGATATCAAACTTTCCATTTAGCCCTGGTCTCTTTTGTGCAAATACTTGGAAATCTTCAATTTTGTTGAATGCCCATACTTTTCCCTGGAAGTACATAGTCAGTTTCGATGGGTAGTTGATCCATGGTTGAAGGCCCAGCTCTCTTGCCTTTCTGAATATCATATTCCAAGCCTTGCGGTCTTTTAAGGTGGAGGCTGCCAGATCCTGTGTGATCCTGATTGGTGCTCCTTGATATTTGAATTGTCCCTTTCTGGCTTTTTGTAAGATTTTTTCTTTTATTTGAAAGCTCTTGAATTTGGCTATTATATTCCTTGGCGTTGCCCTTTCTGGGTCTAGTGTAGAGGGTGATCTATGGATCCTTTCAGTATCTATATTGCCCTCTTGTTATAGAACTTCAGGACAATTTTGCTGAATAATTTCTTTTAGTATGGAGTCCATGTTTCTATTAATTTCTGGTTTTTCTGGAAGACCAATGATTCTCAAATTGACTCTTCTAGACCAGTTTTCTTGGTCTGTCACTTTCTCATTGAGATATTTCATGTTTCCTTCTATTTTATCCATCCTTTGACTTTGTTTTATTTGTTCTTGTTGTCTTGAGAGATCATTAGGTTCTAATTGATCAATTCTAGCCTTTAGGGACTGGTTTTTGGCTATAACCTTTTGGTTTTCAGCTATGATCTTTTGGTTTTCCTTTTCAATCTGGTCATTTCTGGTGTTCAATTTGCTTATCAGTTCATTTGATTTCTTAGCCTCACTTTCCAATTGCAAAATTCTGCCTTTTAAACTGTTATTTTCTTGCCTGGTTTCCTTTTGAGCTATTTCCCATTTCTCTAGCCAAATCTTTTCCAACTTTTTCGTCATCTCATATTTGAACTCTTCAAGAGCTTGTGACCAGTTTTCATTATATTGGGATGGTCTGGATGCTTGTTTGTTCTCCTCTTCTGTTTGCTCGGTTGTCTGGATATTCTCTGTGTAAAAGCTGTCGAGTGTTAAAGATTTCTTCTTCTTCTTGTTAATTTTTCTCTTTTGGCCTTCCTAATTCTGGGTTGCCATTGTTAGCCCAGCCCGTTCTCAGGTTTATCCTCACGCTGACTCAGGTCTGGTTTTTCTCAAGGTCAAGCCCCCTGGTAAACCCCCTTGCTTGATCCTCTGCCGGAGGCTCCTTTACAAGTCTCAGGGCGCTTCTTCCACAGTTGTATACCCATCTGCACTGGTTCCCCACTAAGGGTTTCAGAGCCTTCGCTCACGCGCACCTGTGTGCACATTCAAAGTCTGTGCGCGTTCTTTAGCCTTTTGGGGTCCTAAGTCTTGCTGCTCTCAGGAACAGGCCCTGGAGCTGCCAATGACTCAATGGGTGCCCCAAACTTGCTCTATTTCTCTTGAGCTGGCTTTGGAGCTATAGGTGGTGTGGTGTGTGTGTGTGTGGGGGGGGTTGCTCAGCCCGCGATTTAGTGAGAGCTGTTTCACCCCTTTATAGCATGGAAATGCCCCGATTCCACGTACCTTCCACACTGTGCCCTGTTGTGGGGTCCCTCCATTCATCTGGATTTGTTTTTATGTCCCCTTGAGGAGTCCCGTATGTTTCGTTTAGGAGAGGTTAAGCGCTGCTTTTTACTCTGCGGCCATCTTAACCATGGGAATCTCTTGAGCTATAAATTTCCACCACAATTTAGCTTCTAACCTTTTTTAACCTTTGAAATGCTGATTAAACATTGTGTCAGAGCTATTAGGGATCAATAATAAAGAAAAAGGGGAAAGGGAAATGTTTTTTGTTTAACAGAATTTTGAAAAGAGTGCTAATTAGGACAATTAAAGGCTTACACAAAGAGCTGAAAGGGGAAGGGTGGGGGTTTCTCTATTCTCTCCTTTAGGAAAGTTTGGTACTTCAAATCTTCTCCAGAAGGGGTCTAATTTTTCACTAATTCTCTATTGGGACATTGCCAAAGGATATTGATTGATTTACTTCTATAGCTATACTAACTAATATACTGGAGAATAATATATAATCTTAAATCCACACACACCTATGTCTTAATTAATTAGATCTAATTTTATGTATAATTTTTAAAAAACTCTTACCTTCTATCTTAGAATCAAGACTAAGTATCAGTTCCAAAGCAGAAGAACCAGTAGGGGGCTGGGCAGAGTGAGTTCATGTGACTTGACCAGGGTCACATACCTAGGAAGTGTCTGTGACCACATTTGATCCTAGGACCTCATATTTCCCGGCCTGACTATCTATCTAATGAGCCACCCAGTTGCCCCTATGTATATTTTAATACCTGAGAGCTTCAACTTTATATTTCTTCTCCCCAAAAAAATGTTTCAATGGTAAAAAAAAAATTTTAATGGAGAAAACAAGATAAAGAAACTTATACCAATCAGCAAGCATAGATGATGAAACTGAAGTCTAGAGAGATGATTTGTTCAAGATCATATATTATTTACTTATTTAAGTGGAAAAGTCACTTTTTTTCAGGACTCTTAACTGCCACCTTCATATCTTTTACAAAGTTGGCATTAACAAATACTTGCTGAATTGAATTAAACTGAAAATAATTTTACATCATGACTGTATCTTTTAGGCATTTATTACTACCTCTGACTCACTTAAATTTAATGAATAGGCCAGAAGGAAGACAATAAAAGCTCAAGATAGACTTCGTTAACATCCCAAGAAAGTATAGATTTATTAGAGAAAAGCAAGAGAATTCAAATAAATGTATGCTACATTGCAATGAGGGTTTATTTGGGGAAGACAGCGCCAAAAGAAAAGATTTCCTAACGTATGTGACAATATTAGCCCAATATTGCCTTGGCTATAGCCAAAGATCCAAAATCACTGCTCTTATTAGCAGTATGATATGATGGAAAGAACACTGGACTGGATGTCAGGGGACATTGGTTTTGAATTCTAGCTCTGGTATTTACTGTTGTAAGTTGGTGGTATGGGTGGCAGTAGTGGTGGTGATAGTGGAAAGAAGGATCCCTCTTGCCCTAAATCTTAAACTTTCTTTCATACCACATCCTTCATAAACTGTACATTTCAGTCAGTTCTTACTCAAACATGATATTCTATCTTCCCTCCAGGCAATCACACAAGCCATTGCCTATGTATAGAATGGGCTGTTTCCTCATCTTTAGCTTTCAGGGTCCTTTATACTCCTTTAGGCTTGGTTTAAGTGTCACCTCCTTTATGAAATCTTCCCTGATTCCCTAAGTTCTTAAGAGTATGTCCCTCCTTACTCTAATTATATGTGTGTATGGTCTCTTTCTTCAGTATAAGCTCCTAGAGATCAGGGGCCATTTTGTTGTCTTTGTAGTCACAATACTTAAAAGAATCTAGCAAATCACAGACACTCAAAACAATTTTTTGTTGAACTGAACTAAGGAAGAGTTTCTCAAATTGTTCATAGGTCCTAACATTATTTAGTAAAGCCAGTTCTTTCAAATGTTTTTATCTAAAAATAACATACATTCAAATTAACCCATGTATTTTTCCTAAGCAGTTTAGTGGATTTCTTTTTTTATTGTAAGTAAGTCATTTTTCCAGAATGGGAAGAGACAAATTATGCCATTTTCCTTTTACATAAACAAATATAAAATAGGAAATGAAGAATAGATGTTCTAAAATATTAAAATAAAAAGTGAATTACCTTCTCAGCTAGTTGTTCTGCTGTCACCTTTGGATCATATGGAATGGGATCACCTAAATAAGTGCGTAATTTGACTGGAAAGCCTCCATATAGTGGGGCAAATGGATACCGGAATTTTTCATAAAGCCATCTGAATAACTCTGTTTTAAAGTAAACATAAATATCATGCAAACATGCAAATATTATTTGCAAACCACCCTTCTAATTGTCTGGATAAATGAGAGCATATCATAACTTTCTTAATTGCTAATAATGGAATCAATACTTGGAATTCTCATATAAAACATACATACATACATTTATGCCAACAGATATAAGTGCATAGCCACACACACAAACACACACATATATGTGTACACTCAAATGCATTTTTTCTAAGACTCAGCAACAAAGAGTTAGTATGACAAACTGAGAAACTAGAGATGAACTTTTCAAGGCCCACAACTGACATGTCTTAATATATGTAAAATGCCATCAGTGGATATCCATTACCAATTTACTATACAAATTTAGAGTAATTATGACACAATATAAAAAATTTGCAGTGTTTATGAAACAATTTTCAAATGCAAAAAATATTTTTAAAATATTCAACTGAGAAAATTAATATGATATACATCTTACTTGTTCCTCCAAGTGATCTAAATCCTTCTCGAATATTTTGTGTAAACATGGGAATGATGGGCTAGAGGAAAGTAAGAAATATCAGTAAATAACAAATATGCTAAAATAGTTTAATGGACATCATGGAATTGTAACTATCATTAAAGTTTTGAGGCATTTATCTTGTGATTACCAAAAAAAATGAGCTATTACAAGATAAAATATCAGACAACATATCTCCCTAAGACAAGTTCAATTTACTATCAAAGGTCTATAGACAATTGGAAATACTACCCTCTAGTGGTAAGAAACAAAATTTGTTCTAATAAAGTGATATTCTGCAACTGCTTCTGAGATTCAGAATATAAATTCATTAATCTCTTCATAAACAGTGAAACTGGCAAATTAAATTGGCTTAAATAGGAGACTGAAAGAAAAACAATATCCCAAATGTTCACTGGGGAAGAAAGCAAAGACTGATGACAGATTATACTTTGGCAAAATTATCCTCCACGTGGTCAATTAAAGTAAGTCTCAGAGATGCCAGGACTTAAAAAGATACTATCAAAGTTACGGAAATAAGTAAGACTTTTCTTTGTTTATGGTTATTAATTCTAAGCTAACATTAATAAATAATGTATACAAGTCAAATAGAATCATAACATTTAGAAAAGAAAAAAATTACCACAAACATTCCTTCTACCACTAGTTTTAAACAATTCTTTTTCACTGATTCATTTTTACTTTTCTACATATTCATGGCTTAGTATGTTAAATAATAGACTATAAAATATTATAAAGTAATGGATGGACTATAAGTAGGTAGTGCAACTGTAAAGTATGAAATGTGAAGAAAAATTGGATAGGAAATGTTAACAGATAGCAAAGTTTAGCTTTCTCTAGAGTACATATCAGTTTCTAGACTTAGGATTCTGTAGAAGGTTCCATACTATTGTTATCGTATTGTCTCTTGTATAGTAAATACAGGTATCTGAACTAATGGAAATGAATGATATTACAATACCATTCATTAATATAATCAGCTTTAGAATACATTCTATAATTTTGTTTGTTGCAGATTTATCTTTCAAGGCAAACAGGATATGTGTTGTGTATAGTTTCAGAGAGACAAGTTCAAAGTAGTCTTTTAATATCAAGGGGCAGGAGATAGTGTGGCATTTAGATTAAGGAGAAATCAAGACAAGGATACCAGTTAGACTGCTATTAAAATTACTTTACATACCTTAAATATAAAATAACTGGGTTGGGGCAGCCAAGAAATACATGAATTCATCATCAAAAAACATACTAAGAGCTAAAAATTTTGTGGTGAATTACTGACTTTATGCATTATCCCTACGTGACTGCATCACTGAATTTCTTATTTTCGTATCAACTGAACATTGTTCTAAAACACTGATAATTAATAAAGCCCCAAGTTATGCTTTAATACAAGAGGAGGCAAAATTATCCTTTGAAGTGATACACTTACAAAGTCTGACAAGACACGGGATGTTTTAGTCATTCACTCTATGCTGGACCTGATAAGTCCACATCTAGACATCAGGATAAACCTGAAGGATTGGCTAGGGGTGGACCCTACATGCCATATATCATAACTCTTACTTGATGATTCCAAGGGTACTGGATGGTTCTTGAGTTAACTAGCTTGAAAAGAAATTCCTTGCCTTTTTAATTAATTCACGCAAGGTTTCTTGGCTTGTTTTCTTAATTGGAGAATTAAAGACACAAAAATTACTTTCCACAGTTTAATTAAACAATACTATGAATTTCTAATATAAATTTCTTTATTGGGATGCCCTCTATGAATAAAGCAGTCTAATGATTGGCCAAGGATTTAATCTTATATACATGCTAAAACACCTAAAATAAAAGTATCTTAATTTTCAATCAAATTATTCTAGTTAGAATAAATCTTTTATATTCAAACCAAGCCTTCTTAAGATTTTTCCCCAAATAACAAAATTTTCCATTTAAAAAATCTATCACCTAAGCCTACAATTGTTTTCAAATTTCTCTGAATTTAGAATTACTCAATATGGAAATTTCATCCACCCAAATATAGCCATTTCTTCACACTATAATTCTAGTTAATTCTCCAATAATATCTATAACTCTAATTGCCATAATTCATGATTAAGAAGGCATATATAAGAAAGGACATCCATGAAATTATAATGATATACATATGCTAAGGAAAGATTTCACTAGGTCATCTAGAGAAACCCCTTTAACTATAGAGATCAAGAGACTCACTGTGTTATGCAGTCAGATACTGTCATAGATACCAGTTGTAAGGAGTTTTGAATTCTATTGTCTTCTCTGCTTCTGCACCTACCTGCCTTGCTGTGTGATCAAGATCCCTTCATCTCTCTGTGCCTGCGTTTCCTCATCTGTAACCTAAGCATAATTACATTTGTCACCTACCTACCTTTCAGGAGTATTGTGAGAATTAGCAAAATGATGTCTTTATTTTTAGTCCCTTAATGGCAGCTGCTAATCCAAACCAGTAAAGCTACTTTGTGAGTCAACAATTTTAGAAATCTTTTCTTCACTCATAAAGGAATGTTTCTGAAGTTCAATGAAGTTTTTCACTAAATCTTTCACTCAAGTCTTATTGATCAATGCCTTTTAACATATTTAACAGTTATCTCAACATATTGCTTTCCTTCAGGCTTTATTCATACTTCTACCTAAATAAATTAATTTCCTTAAAACTTCAAACTTCAGACTTTTTAAAAAATTTCAAATCCATCTGTGTTATCATCATTCTTAACTATTAGAAAAATCAATTCACTCAAAGTTAAATTACCTTAAACAATTTGTAGGTTTCCCCATGAAATATTGTTGTTTTTAGCTTTTCTTATTGCTTTTAAAGAATAGTTCCTAATGTGAACTGCCATTAATTTCTGTGCCAGTATGCTGATACCATTTCCTTTTTATCTCAGAATTCACAAGTTTATGTAAAAACATATAAAAAGTACAAAAAATAAGTTCAATATTTCATGAATATCATAATTAAATTAAATGCAGAGTTTTATTCTTCCAGCATTATATGAACAGAATTTTATTTTTTAAATAAAAAGGTGATTACTTATAATTATATATTCCCTAACTGCAAATTAATGTACTTAGAGCAATAAATATAACTCTTTCTGGCCACTAGGGTGCCATTAGGCACACTAAATCAATGATGCCCTAAGGTAATACACAGACACCAGGGAGAACAGAGATCAGTGACTTTAATTTTATTGTAAATGTTATGGTTATTAACATTATGTTATGTACATGCATGTGTATGTATAAGTATGTATTATATATACACATATGTTAATTAGGAAAGACATCCACTTTCAGTTCTTTTTTTCAAAGAGAAGACATGAACTAGTTGCATGTGACATCATTTATTTTTATTCAGTTTTCTCTTATAACCAAAGATACATTTTGGCAAGATGGATAGCCAGCTTAGAATGCAGTTTATGGTCACAGAAAAACAAGATTCTCTCTATATGAAGCTTGTTGGTCTATACCAGTGGTTCCCAAACAATTTTGGTCTACCACCCCCTTTCCAGAAAAAATATTACTTAGTGCCCCCTGGAAATTATGAAACCATTTATTGAACTCATAATAGAATGTAATAAAAATAAGTGTGACCATCACAGCCTCTCTGGATTGCTACAGCACCCACCAGGGGGTGGCAGTGCCCACTTTGGGAATCACTGGTCTATACTAAGATTAAACTTATTGAACTGTAAACTCCATGTGGAAAAAGATGAACTCTTATTCAAATTTTATTTCTTACCTTGCATCTACCATAGTTTTCCTGCACATTATTAAATTCTTAAGCATTTTGTTAAATTGAACTGAACCTTGACTTCATAAGCACCATATTCTTAACTATATGAACAAGAGGAAAACAACAAGAATAACAGTAGTATCTCAAAGGTACAAAGAATTATTTTTATACTGGATAAGCTAAAACTAAAATGGAAAGCCAAAGGAGGAAAAATCTCTAATAAAAGAAATTATTCTTAAGATAAAATATAGAACATGGACAATGGAGAATATTGTTAATTGGCAAAGTAAAAGCTAAAAACAATGGTATGTAGACTTTCTATAGAATGCCAGAGGAACAATTCATCTTATTGATTCATCTAAAATTATACAAATTCATAAATCCTCCCCTTACTTATGTGAGATCATTGTTCCATCACTCACAGGCAAAAATTGTGAATTTGTCACCATCTGATTTCTGTGCTTGTGTAGTTAAAGAGTGTAACATCCATGATCTTAAGTGGAGTTAAAGCTGCCTCACAGAATTCCATAGTGCCCCCCAGATCTCCAGGAGAGGGGGCAGTTGGGGCAGAGTATAAAAAGCCAGGATACCCAACTTACAAGGACATTTTGGAAACTGCTTTTTGGGGTTCAAGGGGCTGGGAAGGAATCAGGTTCCTCTTTTGGTTAGCTCATGTCTGACCTCAGGGAGTAGGGTGTTACTTTGCTGATTTACTCCATAGAGACTATACCAGGCTGTGAGCACTGGGAAAAATTACTTCACTTGCAGGATCTCAACTAATCCCTATTTTAAACAGATCTTCAATCAAGGTTATCTTCACCATCTTAAACTTAGTAACATTAGATCAGGAGAAAGGTTAGTTAGTGAGATAAAAGATAAGTTATTCAAAACGCTTTCCCCTCTGGGGAATGTGAAGCCAACAAGTTTATTGAAGATTTTAGATACCTTACCTCCTCCTCATTCCTAAAATCAGCCTCCCTTCTCCTTGTTTTCCTGAAATTAATAAATCCCTTTCCTAGTTAAATTTGGGAGCCCGTGTGAAGTTATACTAGGCTATACTTACCATCAAAATACATTACCTAAGCAAAATCTTTATCCAAGCAAGCACTGGTACAGCTATTGTCCTGAGAGCAAGTCTGCTGTACTGAAGACAACTTGAACCTTTACTATCCTAGGGTTTAGGGAAAAGTCTTAAACAGTGGGAGTGACTAATCTCAGTGGGATTATTTCCTATCAATATACCAATTTAGCCCTGGATTAGTCAAACTTGTTCAGCCTCCATTACTTGATCTAAAAGGGACTCAGTTAATTGTTATTTCCTTCTGCTCTGCTTCAAGAGGAGGAGGAGGAGGAGGAATTCTATTCACTCCTACCCCTCCCCTTGCTATAATAGCAGCATCCTCCTTGCTCTGACACCATTACTAACCATTGCCAATCTGACCCAACTCAACAGAGGTCATTGAGAGTAGAATTTTTCAACCAATCATTGTGTCTTATAAAAACATATCAAAATCAATCAGACTAAATAATTATACATATAAAATGATTTCTTACAATATTTATAAACATTCCTTTTTTAAAAAAGAGTACTAGATAATCAAATATATTTAAAAGAATATGAGTACATTGTTAATTAGTCTTTTTGGCATATTCTGCTACACAGTTACACCCACTGTCCTTGGGTCAAATATATCTCACTTAAAAATGCTTATGCTAAACTGTCTACAATAAGTGGTGGCTTGCAATAAATCATATAGATCTATAAATTTAAAGTTTTTTTCTCTCTCTCTCTGTTTCTCCCCTGTAAGTTCTACCTCAAATTGAAAAAAACCTGATAAATTAGAGTTATGAACAAGATTTTTACTATCTGATGGGAAAAAGCTGAATTCAGGACTGTTAAAAAACCTATTGTTGGTAGTGATCAAACTTCCAGATTGTTTTTAAAAAATGATCTTACTTTTGAAGGAACATCTATTTTAACAGCACATTTATAAAAAATCACATCTTTATAAAAGTTTATCATACAAAGGAAAATATTTAAACATTTTAAGTCAACATAGTTTCACTTTAGTAATAAATTTTTATGACAACTCACCACTTTTGCATCTATAGCAACCTGGGCAAAGCCTTTACGATCACCCCACATTATGCTGTAGTTCTCATCACTAAGAAGAGCTTCTCGAACTCCACCTGGTGAAATAGCTAACAAATGGCCACCTTTCAGCACTTCAACACATTTTTCTCTTGGTCCGTGAAGAGCACAAAATACATCAAGTAACAGACTAAATCCTGTCAAAACATATGGATTAAGCTAGATCAGAAGAATTTCTTGTTTCAGCTCTCAAAAGAAAAAGAAAAAAAGCACCATTAGATTAGATTAATGATAATTCTGTGCTATTTTTTTTTCTCCCAAACAAAACTCTTGAGGGTTTTATTGGTGGGAGCTTTCAAACTCCTAAACTTGGTTTGAAACTTTATTTTCTCACACAATTCTAAGAGAAAAAAAAGGCTTTGGAAGCAACAAAAAAGATGTATTATTACAAATAATTGTTGAAATTGATTTTATTCTACAATAGACTAAGAAAAACCAATAATACATATAAAACCATTAAGAGTTTCTAGTGGAATTAAGGCATGTGAACAAAGTCAAATCTCTAATTTTCAAGTTCTAGTACTGTACTATAGTCACTATAGTTAGATCTGGTTAAAGTTTGAGGGCACAGAGTTATAAATTAATGTTAATAAAAATGGAAAATAATTGGCCTATAGGGCTTGTTTTTTGTTAAATGTATAGTTTCCCTAATGCTAGAAAATAAGAAAGGTTAAGGAAAATTTTGCAGACTAATAAAAATTCTAATATCCATGCAAAGAAATGGGACTCCATTCATCATCCATCTACCCTCTGACTTCCTAATTTTGCGCTGGCCAATCCTAATATACTTTCCTCACAAAATCACCCAATTCTTCCAAGACACAATTAAAACACTATTTCCTTCCTTCGCTATACTGTATTAAGGCAGCTAAGTAGCCTAGAAAAATAGAATGCTACATTGGAATCAGAAAGATCTGATTTCAAACACTGCCTCTGATACCTATTAGCTGAGTATCATCATTTAAAATCCTCCAGCCTCAGTTTCATCTGAAAAACAGGAATAAATAGAAATAGCTCCTATCATATGGCTATGAATGGATAGATTATATATACTATGTTGTATTTTGCAAACTAAATAATCATAAAATGTTAGCTATTATCATATTCATTGCATATTTATTCTCTTTTTGCTTATATGTACCTATCTTTATATATTATAAACATATTATGTAAGTTGAAACATTATATAAGTATATTATAAACATATTATATAAGTTAATAAGTTAATTATATATAATTTACATACATCAACACATACATACATTTGTGTCTTTCTCCCTATTGAAGATAAACTTCTTGAGCACAAGTATTATTGCATTTTTGTGGGTTTTTTATATCTCTTAGCACCTATAATAGTGCCTAATAAATAGTGGATGTTTAATGGTTTTTGATTAACTGAAAACTAATACATTTATAACTAAATATAATCTCATAAGAGAATTAAAAAAAGGGTTGTTTCACAAGTTTTTAAGTTGTATTTTTCCTGTTTGTCCTAATTACAGAGAAAAGGTTGAAATATAAACACTTAAAAAGTCATGCTTGCAAATGTGATTCTATTTAGCAATTTACATATGTCCATGACACCATTTAATTAGACATTATTTATTAGTCTGGCAATGTGGGATTTTTGTTGTTGTTAAGATTCCGAAGAATCTTGAAAATTTTACTTTTGCCTACTTAGAAACAATTTTTAGAATTGGAAAGGGCCTTGGAGATCATCTCATTTTAAATGAGGAAATCTGTCTCTAGAAACAGAGTCAAAATAAAACATAAGTTACTTCGATAGAGCTTCTAACACTACTATGATAAAATTTGCTTAAATAGTCTTTAAAGAGATGTTAAGTCTTAATGAACACATATAAAGAATTAATTACTCAATCCAAAAGTAGGAAATCTACCAGTTTGATGAAATAGGAAATTATTATTCTTTGAAATAATTTTTTCACAGAATACCATCAAGGAAAAAAAATGACACAATCTAAGTTTCAATGTAATTTCCAAACTGGCAGCAGTGAAAAGTTTATGACAGGATAAGACTCCATAAATGAATATCCAGCTAAGAATTTAACCATATAAAGAAATAATCATCAGCTATGTCAAAATTATAGATAATTTTCTCAAAAAGGACATATTTTTAAAAAACATTTTCTGTAACTGAAAATTTAAAAAAATTAAGAAAGAAATTACAAAGCTACCAGAATACATTTTATGTCCACAGGATTTTTATGTGTGGATAAGAGGCAGTATGGCTTAGTAGAAAAAAAGAACAAGCACTGAAAGTCAGGAAAAACCTCAATTCAGTAAACATTAATTAAAGCATCTAGTATAATAAGGCTGCTATGCCAGGCTGAGGATACAGACATTAAACAAAAATAGTTTAGACAAGAAGCTTACAATGTACTGGGGATATATCATGTTAAGAAGTAAGAAATGTAAGATAACTTGAGGAGAGAAAAAGCAGCAATTAGTCTGAAATGGCTGAATATCTCCTGAAAAAGTTCTGTGCTTTCCTAGATTTGGATGCTGTTTCTAACACTTAATAGCTGTGTGACCATGGGTATGTCTCTAAACCTGAACCTCATTATCCTCATCTGCAAAATGAACATATTCCTTATACTACCTCAGAGGGTTGTTGCAAGGATAAAATGAGATGAATTACTTAAAGTCCTTTGCAAAGCTTAAAGCACTATAAAAACTTCAGTTATTAACTCTTAATACTTAGAAAGGAGATAAGTGTAAAATGTGGTTAAAAGGTGAGCACTCTTCTAAAAAGCTAGCTTTACAGAATGTGTAGAAATGTCAAATCTATAGACAAATATTATTATTTTGATAAGTAGAAAGGATTCATCGCTAAGACGACTAATAAAAATGGAACATCCTTCAAAGTCTCCCATCCTTAAATTCTGCGAATAAACTAAAAGAGATAAATAATCTTATTTAATAAAGCAAAATGCAAATTTACTTGACTGACATTATATATGACTATTCCAAAAATTTAGCAATCTCAATCTATAAATTTTTGGCAGTCCTATGAACCTTAGCAAAACTACTCCTACTCTAGCTGAATCAAAATATTCTATTTGAAAATGTAGCATTTTATTTGACCAGCACTAGGTAATTTGCTTCACTCCCCCACCCTGTTATATAGGAGATACTTGCTATCTATGGCTGAACAATTCAAATTCACATAAATCACCAAGTCATGCTTGAACTACCTACCTACCTCAAGGATGCTACAAAAAATTTTGAAAAGTGCTATAAAAGCACTTATGTAAATGTGTTATTATTAGTATTAAAATTCATATTAATTCAACATTACTAATTTATTAAGCTTCAAACAAAGGCAAAATCATATTCAATGTGGCAATATTAATTTGACAAAGTCTGTTCAGGGAAGCAAAATTTTCTCTATCAATAAATAAGCAAAGCATTTACAGAGAAAACAGGTTTTAAAAATCTGTCTACATCAATGATGGGCAAACTTTTTAAAGAGGGGCTAAAGGAAAGGAAATGCTCATCTGTCAGTCTGTTTCTAAGGCAACTCTATAAAGTTTCATTGTATTGTATTCATCAGATTAGGAATAATGTCCCACGCTGGATAGAACATTTCAAGGGGGCCACATTAGGCCCTCTGGCTGTAGTTTGCCCATCACTGGTGTACATCAAATTAACAAAACTTACTTCTTGTTACATTTGAGAGGCTAAATAACAAACTTATTTATTTGATTAAACCATGAATTTCATCTATTATTAAACCTTCATCATACTGACACTCAATGTGATAGTTAAAATTTACCTGGGACTTTAAAAACAAAATGATCAGCTACTATTCGGCAGGCTCTGCCTTTATGGATAAAGATTCTAGCCATAAAATAATAAAAATCTATAGGAATGGCCCCATGGTAAAAAATAATAAGTGCTGGTCCTTTTTCTGGTATTTTTTCTATTCCATGAACCTCATAACCTGTTAGAAAGAAAAAAAAAACCTAAATGAATATAACAATAATATCAGAAGGATTAAAACAACCTCATTGCTTACAATAACAAATTAAACTGTCAACCTAAAATTCATTAATAAAAATCCTTTAACAATTTTGAAAGTTTTAAAGGGGAAAACATTCCAAGATCAATTAAGTCTTACAAAACCCCTGCTGACCTACAAGTCAATCAATCAATAAACCTTTATTAAGAACCTGCTATGTGGGGGCAGCTGGGTAGCTCAGTGGATTGAGAACCAGGCCTAGAGACAGGGTCCTAGGTTCAAATCCGGCCTTAGACACTTTCCAGCTGTGTCATTTAACCTCCATTGCCTAACCATTACCACTCTTCTGCCTTAGAACCAATACACAGTATTAATTCCAAGATGGAAGGTAAGGGGGGGAGGGAGGAGAAGAAGAAGAATTTCTCCATGACCAAGACTCTATGCTGGATCTTCTCCCTCACAGTATCAAATAAATACTTTTAGAAAGCATATATTTCCATATTTTATGCTTCATTTATTATCAAATAGTCACTGAGTAGAGTTATTGCTGTTGTTATATCTTCCAAGAAATCCTGAATGATCTTATTAATATATGGATGGGAGTCACCTGGATGCAAAAGAGCTTATAAGATAGAATCTTATTCTACTGAATCAGATGCTAGAATTGTAATTAAAAAAAAAAAAACTCAAATAACAATGGGATCTTATATTTTGTACATCTTTTAGTTAAATACAAATTGGCTAAGACATGGTCCACTATTGAATATTGTTTGTGAAAGCTTTTGTGTTCTCTAATAATATCTCCATCAAGAAAGCTTTTGCTTTGTATACAGATGATTCTCATAAAGATTTCATATATAGGTTACTCTTTTTCTGCATTAACAAAGTCTGAGGTTTTTTCCCAGGCCTTTGGTACTTTTCCTTCTTTCAGATACTTTGTATTACTCCCTCAGCATCTTCACGATTGCCTTGGTTTCAAAACTATCTCCTCTAAATAATCTTGGTCCCCTGATGTTTTCCTCATCTTTATTCTCTTCAGTGCCATCTGATATTAGTGTCCACATTTGGCATTTCACTATCCTTGACACAGAAAACAGTCTGTAAACAAGACTTTTTCAAATCATCTTCATTTTGTATGAAGAACTAGACATAAAAGGCACCAAATAAAACCATAAAAACTGAAATGGAATCTATTTTAACATATAAGATAATTATTTTAACAGACAGGAAGATTTGTTACTGAAGCAGAATTTTCCCTGAGTCAGTTATCTTTGTAGAGTCAGATCACTGACTCCTCAGAGCTAAGATCAGAATTTGTTTCAAACAAACAAACAAGAATGAGGAGAGGAATACATATGGAATTCCATTAAAACAAATAAACCCTGAATTAAATAATTGGGGAAATGGGAAATGGACAGAAGAAATGATATCAACACAGACATAATTTTATCCTGAAGATTAATCAATGTAAATTAATTGCCATGAGAGCAAAACAGCTTAAGAAATGACTTAGTCAATAAAAATTTTACTTGCAAATCACTGTTAAAAGTTAGAAAAAGATCTATCTCTTATGGGTCAGAGGAATACAAAATTAAAAAATTTTAAGGAGCTTTACCAGAACACCAAAATTATATTATGGGCTTAACTAATGTTTTTATTACATTTAAAAGTGTTCTTTGGAAATAAGAAATTTTATTCATTCAAGCAATAATTCAAAAATTAGGCATGGTTATGCAAGAAACTAGTTATTTCAATAGTATTGCAGTGAATAATACTGTTAGTCTTCAGGAATCTTTAGTAAGAAGGGGCAGCTACATGGCTCAGGGGATAGAGAGTCAGACACAGAGATGGAAAATTCTCAGACATCTGTGACCTCAGACACTTCCTAGATGTGTGGCCCTAGAAATGACATTTAACTCCAACTGCCTGGCCCTTAGTGCTCTTCTGCCTTGGAACCAACATTTAGTATTGACTCTAACATGGAAAGTAAGGGTTAAAAAAAAAAAAAAAACTCTAGTAGATTCAAAATATTGTCTAGTTGATTTTCCTAGGCAAGACAAGAACAAAAGAAAGAATAAAAATGTTCTTTACTCCTGAATGATTTTGCTTGCTGGAACTCAATGACTCACTTAAAGATAATGGAAAGTTGATAAGAAGAAATATATATCTAAAATATAATTTCACTTTATCATTCCACTAATCCCATCTCACTTCCTGAAAGAGGCTTATACCCACTCTCAAGCCCTTGAACTTTTCCCTTCGTTAGTGAGAACTAAGAGCCAGATAGACAAGAATAGTTGCTAATTGTGAACTTTTCCCATCAGACATAAGTTTTGCCATTAAATTCCTCAGCTTCCTAAGACAATGTAAGGAGGGGTGGGGGGGAGAGACAAAAGAATAAGTAAGATAGATTGTTGTTTTAATGCACTTTTCAGACCTAAAATGCTTGACATTTAGAGCAGGAATCTGTATATGTGCCATTACATACAAAGAAAAATGAAGGGGTATAATTCAATTCAAAAAGTGCCTACTATGTGAGGTGGTAGGGATAAAAGACAGTCTGTCTTCAAGAATCTTACATTCTACTGGGACAAACAAATCTACAAATAACTAACAAAATGTATGCCAAGTAAATACTAACAAATTGGGGCTAGGGTTAACAAGTTGGAGGATCGAGAAAGGTCTTTTGTAGAAGGTGGCACCTGAACAGATTTGAAAGAAACTAGGAACTCTATAGTGTGATGGTAAGGAGAAAGGCACATTCCAGGCACTAGAGAAAGTTTTTACAAGGGTAAATTGCAGAAAGGCAAATTCATGTTTAGTAATAAGGAAAACTTCCTAAGAATTAAATTTATTCAGTGGTCTGCCTCAAAATGTAGTGGTTTCTCCTCCATCAAAGGTCTTAAAGCAGAGACTGGATGATCACTTTCATGTTGTTCATTCTTCATTTTCAAAATAGTCCTATAGAACTATAGGACCAATGACCACACAGGGTGATATCTTGACTTGCATGTGAACTGGATTTATGTGAGGCAGAGTTGGACAAAGTCATCAGTTTCATTCTATCTTCCGGAGACATCCAAGTCCAGTGGCAAGACAAAAGTCAAGACTGCTAGTGATGGATATAGTAGATAACCCTGGTGTCTTCGATGTCTGACCAATCTCTAAACACTCCATAGCACCTGCTTCAATTGCCTTCATGGCCACTGGAACAAACTGGTCTCATTCACTCATTCCAATGGGGTAGGTCTTCTCATGTGCTTGGGGTACACAAGCACCCAACTCACTGAGGTCTATGGGTTACTCTTAACCTGGTATAGTCTGTCTGCTCTGCAACATCTAGTAGCACAATGGATTGAACAATCTGGAAGCCCCGAGTTCAAATCCAGCTTTAGTTACTTATTAGCTGTGTAACTCTGGACAAGTCACTTAACCACCATTTGCCTCAGTTTCTTCATCTGTAAAAAGAGGGATAATAATAGCACTAACCTTGCAGAGTTGTAAGAATCAAACGAGATAAAATTTGTAAAACAAACAAAAACAACTTAGCCAAGTGCCTGGCACACAGTGGACACTACAGAATGATTCTCTTTCCTCTAGGAGCTTACATTCTAATTGGGAAAGATAACACATCTAAGGGGGTTTAAAGCTATAAAGGAGAGAGGGTAGGACTGAGGATTTCACAGCATTGTTGGCTCTTGTCAATATCCTCTCTAAAATGTGACTCCCATAATTGAATAACATTCCTGATGGAGTCTAACCAGAGGAGAATATAATGAGGCTATTGACCCCCTAATCTCAAAACCCTTATCTCTCAGTACAGTCTAGATTACATTTTTTTTTCTATCAACCATATCACATTTTGACTCTTCAAAAATCTTGTCACCTATTGAGCTTGTAAGTCATAAAATTCTAATCCTTTTCAAGCAATAAACATTTTTTAAGTGTTTACTATGTGCCAAGCACTGGGGATCCATATACAAAACAAGAGCAATCAAGGAGTTTACATTCTAATGGGAGAAGATGAAATATAAAAGGGAAGCTGAAAAGTGGGGGGAAATTGGGAAGCAGAAGGAGGTGCCCCACACCAGGGGCAGAGGCATAGTCCATAAATCGTGTGATCTTCTTCAGTGCTATAAGAGCCAGTATTTTGGTTTGGTTAGGTCAGTGCAGTAATAGGTAGTGGGTACCAACGAATAAATTCTATGAAAACCTCTAGTAATGAAAGAGTTTTTTAAAAGTAAAGAATTAAATGGCAATTAAATTCATGACAAAATTTTTAAACAGAGAGATTCTTAAGTTCCACTCCATATTTTCAAGTGCTCTCTCATTTTAAAGAGACAAAACTCTTCTTCCATGAACTATCATACCTATCTCTATCATAAACCTTTTGAGGATAAAGATAAGTTCTGTTACATTTTTGCATCAGACTTACTCAGAGTGGATGAACAATAAATAATTTAATGGACTTTCAGAACACTGGAGCTAAAAATATTTTAAAATATGTTTCCTTTTCTTAACTAGAGTCATAAATGATACCATCTCTGAGAACTTATACACACACAGTGGATGAAATTAGTGGTCCAACTCTGAGCTCTACCTTCTATATAATTACAATATAAATGATAATTGATTCTCATAATGGCGATCATGAGGTACAAGATACTGAGTGTTTTACAAATTATCAATGAAAGATACAATATTTAACATAGTTTTAATGCGGTTTGTTTTATTATACTTAATATACTAACAATTAGTAATCTATGGAAGGAATAAATGAACTCTTAACTGTTAACCAGAATTCAATTAAGAATATCCAATTTCTTCCTCTGAAATAAAGCAGTTGCTTTAGTGTGGTGAAGGCAGAGTAGGAAAATTTAGCATATATAACTTCATTTATTACAGTGAAACTAAGGCTCTATATGGCCAAATAAATGACAAATGGTATAACTCATCAAAAGGCCCTAAGTAACCCAAAATGAGGGGTTTAAGTCATATAATCTATTTATCTAGAATCTGTATCTCTAAAAAAATCTAAAACAATAGAATACTATACCTATAAAAAAATGCAGTAATTCATGTAAGTCCTAAAATGGATAAGAATAATGCTAATTTTTCTCTAGTTTTGGGTATATTCATATATTCATATATATGAATGAAAGTTTGGTCAAAGACATGTAAGAATATTGCCTATTGTTGGTAAAATTCAAATGAAATATATTACTCTGTACAAAGGAAATGAGTAACAACTAGATGGAATAGGGGGTACTAGACTTGGGAATTGAGAAGTTTAAGCCTTGTCTCAGAAACTAATAGCTTTGGCCAAATTATTTAACCTTTCTGTTTCTCAGTTTCCTTGTCCATAAAATGAGACTTGATAGCCTCTAAGGTCCCCTTCTAAATCTATGATCTTGTGAGGAAAACTTTTTTAAAAAGTATTCAATTACACAGATATTAAGTGTTTTTTTAAAGCCATAAAATAAGTACTTTGGTTTTAGAGTTGTAATTAAAGATATAGTATGCATATTATATTGCAGTACATATGTTGAGTATACAACAATAAGTTTTAAATAATTTGTGTCTTTTATAATAAATAGAAATCTATGGGGTACAGCTTAGAATAGCATCAATTATAGTATAAATTTTATGGCATAATATACATAAATAACTGAATTATTCTTTTCCAGATTATCTTAAAGACCAATGGGAACAAGTGGTAGGAGACATTACTTCATAGTCTAATAAAATTAATTCATAAAGTATTTACTTTAAAATCTTAGTAAAGCACCAGCATTGGACTATATGATAATAATGAGCAATTCTATATCACATTATTCTTCTCCTGATAGGGAGTGTAATATTATAGAAAATCCATGTTACAAATATACAAAAATTATACATATACAATATAGTATGGCTCTTTTTTATTGGATTTAGATCAAATCATATCTCTTGATACATTAAACAGAGTAAGCCTTGATAACACAGTTATCTTTAAAATTCTAGTGGTAGACTCATGTTTCCATTAAAAGCTAAAGCAGTAAGCCACCCTGAAGGAGCAACTGGAGAAAGTATATATCGGGCAAGTCAAATCACAGACACATTCTGACCAATACTTAGATTACTAGGACTCTAAGTTCAAAGGCCCTAAGAATAGTAGCCTTCACTTCTTCCCTCCCAATCACAACCCTTGTCTCTATCTCATCTCTAAGAGCCATCATCCAAAGAATCAAACCTTATGGAAATGCAACCTGACAATTGCTTCTGCAGGTCCTGTAGCTCGTGCCTCCTCAGAAGCCAATTTCACTCCCACCTCCCAGGTATATGACAATTGAATATCACTGGATTTGACTTGAAAACTTGGACTGAATCTCCAATAGAGTACAGTGATCTACACTATAACTTTCTAGGACATGTCAATCCCTTATCATAACAGCCACCTCATTAGGGTGCATTGCTAAAAGCAATTTTATTTCAATCACATATGCTAGCAATATCATTTTAAAATCTGTGTTTCTTCTAATGTTCTTCCTGGCATATGCATATAACTCCTTAGTTTAGAGCAGGGGTCAGCAACCTTTTTGGCCATGAGAGCCATAAACGCCACATTTTTTAAAATGTTATTTCATGAAAGCCGTGCAGTGCTCACAGCGCGCACTCCTGTAACAGTGCTGAAAAAAACTGAAAAAAAATTGACTTTATGGCTCCTGCAGAAAGAGCCATAGGTTGCTGAGCCCTGGTTTAGAGAATGGGAAATATTTATTTACAACTTTTCCATTCTCTAAATTTTTATATAATTTAATAATGACAAAGAAAAACAATAAACAAACAGAGGCAGTTAAAGTAGGGAGCAAGAATATAAATAATTCACTGATAAGAGGCCCCATGACTTAAATTATATAATATCAGCAATCTAAAGATGAAAGGCTACACAATTACCTGACTGATTAAAAATAAGAATATATAACCCATCAACATATTTGTCTCTGAATATCTAAAACTTCATATAAAGAATGTGGGGGCACACTTTAAATGGAATGGTAATGAAATCCTGATACTAAACTCCCTGTATTTTTATTTATTTATACTGACTTTTAAATTTTAATTTAAATAAAATTATTTAAAAAATAAAAATATATTTATTAATACTGACTTTTAAAAAGATGAATTCAGAGGAAAAGTTAAAATTTCTTTTAAAGATAAAGTAAAAACTAAAAATAGCATTGTCAAGTATTTTCCAAACTGTTTCTGTAATATCTTAACTAACTTTTCTCATCTAAGCAATTCTGATATCTAAAATACTGTCTTTTCATTTTGGTTGTAACTAACACTACTGCTCAATTTTTTTAAAGGCTATAATCATTTAAGGAAAATTAATACACAAAAGACACATAGATTTGCAAAGTACATGCAAATAAGTGAAAGAAAACATTAAATATCTCATCCCTCAAATTAAAACCATTTTCCTAATCATTGAAATGCAATGATAATACAGTTTCAGTCCAATATAAACACACAAAAACCCACCAAAACAGAAGTAATCCTGCTTACCATGCCATACTGCTGCATGTCCATCCCAAACCGTTGCTACAGTTTTCCTTGCACCGTCCCAAAAATTATGGGAATATGCTTCCTTTAATACATTCTTCCTCTTGTAAATATGTAAGAAAATAATAGTAAGGTAGAGAAGAAAAATGGTAAAATAAGGCAGTATCAAGACTATTAGTGGAGTAAATACCCACAAAAGATAGTTAATAAAATTCAAATAATCTTCTAATTGTTGGACACCAATCCATTCTTCCAATATGTGAACCAGACAAGTCATATAGGGCACAGAATCCTGCCCTACAGAACAAGTCTGATTTTTCTCTATCATTTTTCCCTAAGTAAAAATGATAAAATGAGTCACTCTCTTCATAGTCACAGCAGTTTATGATTCTGGAACCTGAAAAGAAAAAAGAGGGAGAGTTTTATTTTATTTTTTTCAATAGAAAGACTCAATGATTTCATCTCCTTAACTACTAATAAAATAATTTTACTTTCTTCATCAGTACTAGAAACTAATGAAAGTAAAATCAAAGGCAGACCATGCAAAAGATTTATATGCCACTCTCCTATTCAAGAACTTCCAGTGGCCCCCTATTGCCTCTATATTAAAATATAAACTCAAATTCCCCTGATGATTTTTAAAGCTCTTTACAATCATTCTATAATTAAACCCTTCCATGGTTTTTGAACTTTATTCACCTTCACACAAGCAATCAATAGATCAACAAGCACTTTTGAAATGCCTGCTTTATCCCAGACATTGTGCTAAGAGTTAATAAATGTTTACTGACTCTAACTATAGGTGCTAGGGATAAAAACAAAAGAAAAATAGGACCTGTTCACATTGAGCTTATAGAGAAGAAAATATATGCATATGTACAGATTATATATATACAAAATATATGAAAAGTAATTTTCAGAGAGAGGGCACTAACTATTGGGGGAATCAAGTAGGGCTTCTGAGAGATGGTGCTTAATCAGAGCTTTGAAGGAAATATAATTCATTACAGGTATGGAGACAGACAAAGAAAAGACACAGAAATGGAGGCTGGGGCTTTGTGTGTGTAAAATAGGCCATAATGGCTGAGTATGTGTTTGGGGAGAGGTAAAAAAAATTGGAAAGACAGGAAAAGATTCTTATAAAAGATTTAAATTATAAGAAATGAGCTTATATTTGGTTATAGAGGTAAAAGAGTCACTGGAGGTTACTGAATAAGCGGAAATGACCTGGACTAGCACTTTAAGAAAATTGCTTTTGTAGTTACAGAAAGATTAGAATGAAGTAATGGGAACACCTAAGACAAAGAATTCAATTAAGAGACTTTGCAGTAGCCTAAGAAAGAAATAATAGGAGTCTGAATTAAAGCTGTGGCTATATAAAGGAGTTTGTGACTAAGATTTTGTAGAGATAGAAATGATGGGTTATAGCAACTAAGTGAACTTGTAGGATGAGTAAGAGTGAAGATTCAAGAATATACAAAAATCATGAAGGTGGGTGATGAGAAGAACAGTGGTGCATTTGACTACTAATAACAAGGACATTTGGAAGAGAGGTGTGTTTGAGAGGGAGATAAATTCTGTTTTGGATAGTGTAATTCAAGGATGCAGAGGCTTTTGCTCTTGCAAGAATCAACTGTAAACTTCCTGGCAGTTAGAACTCTTAAAATGTTCACAGAAGTTCAGTTGGACACTGAGGCTTGAAGAGAGCTGACGTTCCAACTGAGGCTCTGCTTTTGGCTTTTGGCTTGGCCTGTGCTTTTGTCTCTGGACAATTTGAACCTAGCTGATTTCTCTGGACCTCTCCCTGACCTTCTCCATATTACTTCCCTGTTATTTTCCCTGAATTTCCCTTTGGGCTCTGGGAGGGTGGGTGGTTTGGTTTTGGTGACTAGACTTTGTGGGCTTTAGTTTTCTGTAGGCAAGTAGAACATCCTTAAATCAAGCTATCCCTTACTTTATTGATCTGGCAAATACTTTACTTTAAGACAGTCAAATCTTCCTGCTCTCTCTCAGTCTAACCCTCCTGTGACCCTTCCCCCACCTTTAGCTTTCTCCCTAGTGGCTGTTACAAAACCCTAAACCCCTCTCTCCATCTGATTAGCCATGGTATTAATAAATCCCTTTGTTACCTATTCAAACCCTCTGGTGAATCATTGTGTCAAAATTAAGGCAACGGCTAAAGAGGAAAAGAATCATTTTCTTTTATTTCTTGAGGGAACTGCGGGCATCCATCTTGGCAGGAAGTCTTTACCCGAGACTTCCTCCTGCCATCAGTTTGACTGGCAGGGAGGAGCCCTTCGACTCCTCCCTCAAGGGACTTTAGAAACTGACAAGAGAAGCACTCCAGCCAGATTTAAAACATTTCTGACTGGCCCAACTCCTTTGTATCTATAGAGATACCTTTCCTCACCTTGAGGGGTTCAACCTATCTCCCCCAGTATCCTCTGTCTCTAGCCTCAGCCTGTAGCATGTTTTAAGCTGCCTCTCCTTAATACCCCATCTATTCCCTTACCAGCCAGTATATGACCTCATTCATTCCTTCCCTACATTCAGCCATCCCCTTCATTCATCCTCCTAATACCTACCTCACCTTTATCCCTCCTTTTAACTAAAGATTCAAAGATTTACTCATTTCTCTAAAACAATATATTGAGTTTGAAATACTTTAAGGACATCCAGTTCAAAATATCCAATATGCAGTTGGTAATCCAGGGCTAGAGCTCAGAAGAGACTAAGTAAGCCTGGATAGACAGATATGGAGATCGTCTGCATAAAGATGATACTTAAATAAGAGGCCTGATGAGGCTAACAAATGAAAAATAATACAAATATATAATTTTATATTAACCACTCCCACAACAAAGGTAAATCAGAAAATCAGTCAAGAAATGTCTTGATCCAAGCCTCAGTCTCTTTGAAATGAACAATGTAGAAAAAGATAATATAAGAAAGGAAGAAATCTTATACCACATATTAAATATCATAGTACAACAAGTTTATCTTATCTCCTTGTTTTCTGCTGTATAGATAGCTGGGGCACTCTTCTGAATGATTATGATTTGCATTAAGGAGCTTATATTCCTTGCCTTAATGAATCAGTCACAAAGGCATCCTAGATATTCCAGAAGATCTTCTAAGAATTCTTATAAAACTGTATTTTTCACTAAGATAAAAATTTCTTAATGCAATAGCACATAACTGATGAAGAATATGTGTATAGAATTCCATAAAGGGAAAAGCATCAAATGAGAGTAGAGAAAGTCAATAAATCAAGGAGTGCATAGGTACTCCAGTTAAAATTGCTCTCAATACTTCATAATCCACTACTACAGCATATATGAAAGAACAGTGGGGAGAAAAAAAGGCCTTTCAATAAAAGGAGGACAAAGGAAGAATCTGAGAATTGAGTGAAAGAAATATTGAGTCTAGAAAGGGAATCTAATACCAGAGTTCAAAAAAAAAACATTACAAAATAGTATCAAATTCTTTTTATAATATAAAAATACTTGGACTTCAAAGAACAGAAATAAAAATCCTCATATATGAAAACTTTTTTTCTAAGGCCAAAAAATGTTAGAAAAACTCTTTCTACCTTTAAGAAATAATACTCTACTTGCTTCTCATTGGTAGTGACTTACTAACTTTTGGCAATTGGGGCAGCTAGGTAGCACAGTCGATAGAGCACCAGGCTTGGAGTTGGGAGGATCTGAGTTCAAATATGACCTCTGAAACTTCCTAGCTATATGACCCTGGGCAAGGCCCTGGACCCCAATTGGCCAGCCCTTGCTGCTATTCTGTATTAGAATTAATACTAAGAGGATGAGGGTTTTAAAAAAAATTGGGAGTTATCTTGGATCACACAGTTTGCTCTATGACCAAGTCATATTTAAAGAAGTATTTCTTTAACATTAACAGCCCAACTTAGGAAGAATTAAACCTAAACACAGGAAAAGGCAGGAATCTCAAGTAGAGAATTTCAAGAAATCTCAAGCTATGCCATACAGATAAATGGTACAGCTTTCTCTTTAATATCTAAAATTGCCTTATTTTAATTGTAAAGGCAGATTAGAATTAGTGACCTACTATGGCACTATAAAATAGTTAATTTATCTGTGGTAATGGCTTTAAAGAAATCTTATGGACTATGGGACTTTTCCATTTGACTTGCAACTGAAATATACCCTGTGTTTTCTCTCCTTTTAGAATGTGAGCTCCTTGAGAGCAGGAACTGTCTTGCTTTTCAATTTGTAACCCACAATGCTTCATACATTGTAAGCACTTTGTACAAATGCTTTTTATTCAATCATTCTCCTACCTCTTCCAGCTCTAAATCTATGATATGATGCATCCTCCTTAATTACCATTCTAATTATCTTATAACACTGTATTCTCCTATTCTCTTAGTTTTCTTCCAGACTGTTCAGTTTTTACATAGAATTCTTCAGGAGTTCGAAAACTATCTTAGGGATGTTGCTGTATTGCTGCAATTTATAAAAAATTCTCCTAAAATCTAATAACCAGTATGCCACCACCAATAAGATGCTGCGGCTCACGGTAAGAAGGTAAAATGAACAAGCTAAAGCGTATTACTAAAATGGAGTTTCTCAGAAACAGAATAAGAAATGGTACTGAAGAACAAGACACTCTCCACCCCTCTCGCTAAGGTATTTTCTCTGACTATCATGCCAGGTTCCCTCCCATGCTTCTGGTCTTCCTAGTCTCAACTAAAATCTCACCTTCTACACAAAGATGTTTTCTTCCCTTTCTTAATCCTGGAGCTTTTCCCAATGTTAATTATCTCCTATTTATCTTAAAAATAGCTTGCTCTGTATCTATTTGTTCGCACGTTATCTCCCCCATTATTTTGTAAGCTCCTAGAGGGCAGAGGTTATGGTTAACCTCCTTTTTGTATCCCCAGTGCTTAGCACAGTGCCTGGCACATAGGGAGAGTTAAATACTGACTGATCGATTGTGGGGATGGCGGGATGAGAAGAGACCCAGTCATGCCAATGGCCCAAGTTCTGTGAATGATCCGACTTGTGGGTTTGAGGACAAGGCCATCAGACCCCGAAATCACTACACTGAGCACCCCCCCTGCATAAGGAGAGCGCGAAACCACAGCAGCCCCGACCCCGCGAGACAGGAAGCTGGAGGCCCCCGCCCCTCCCCCGCGTCCTCGAGACAGGAAGCACCCCTCCCCCACTGCCGGGATAAACAACCCAGCTGGAGAAGGTGGAGGGGGAAGGGAGGAAGACCGGACCAAACTCAGAGGAACCTGCTCCAGCCGCTCCCCCTCCCCTTCCAATCAAGAAATAAAGAAACGGAGGTAGACGCAACTCATTTTCCCCTTCTTTACTTCATCCGATACCCACCGTGGGCGATCTGGCCGTGCAAGCTGCAGAGCGAAGCGAGCAGTTTTCCCAAGCCCTCTAATTAGGAACACGAGTTGCGTCTCCAGCCTGGACTGCGTTCTGTGGAACACCTTCCCCTCCTCTTCCCGCTCCCGCGTCCTCAGGCCAGAGAGCTACTTCCGGTCGGGAGGTGGGCGCGCGCGCTCCCAGTGTTCCCTACTGCTGCTGCTGCTGCTGCCGCGATCCCCGGGATTGCGTCCTTCCTTCGCTTCGGTGTGTGCGCGAGCTCGCTGTGGAGACCTTTAGGAGGCCTGACTTTCCCCCACGGCCACCTCTACTCCCCACCTCACCCCCAAGCACTAGCGCGCTCGAGTCAGGAGGAAGACCCTGACATCCCCTCACTAGGAGCCTCCCACCCACGGCTGCGAGAGCAGCCTCGGCTGAAGCAGATAAGCTGGGAAACTCACGGCCTCCGACGCATGTCGGGGCCCGGAGCCGGGAAGGGTCCCAGGGGCTGAGCACTGCGGGAGCCACGGCGGGATGCTGTGCGGGAAGTGGAGCCTCGTGGCGGAAATGGTCCTGTTCATCGAAGATCTGGAGGAAGATTTTAAAATCCTCTGCCTATGCTCGAGGGCATTTGTGGAGTAAGTAGAAACGCGTACTTTCTGTGCCCGAAAAATGTAGATGATGCAAACGGGGTCACAAGTGACCACTGAGTTCATGCCGAAAGCTACTTGGAGAGAAGTGATGTAAGAAATAACATTTTTTTAAAAACCGAAGAATTCTTCCAGCCACAATTAAGCCTCCCTTAAAGTACTTGTAACCCCATCTTTGAGGCAGCCATTCTCTCCAAGCTGCTTCCCAGAACGATAATTTTTATCTTGTGGCAAACCAAAATTAACCCATGTAACTTTAAAACGTGATAGCTTAAAGGTGATGTCTTTTAACAGTTCTTGTTTAGTCATTTCATTCTGTATCCTGACCCAATTTGGAGGTTTCTTGGCAGAGGTACTAGAGTGATTTTCCATTTCCTTCAGCTTATTTTACTGATGAGGAAACTAAGGCAAAAAGGGTTAAGTGACTTGCCCAGGGTCACACGACTAGAACGTGTCCCAGGTCACATTTGAACTCTGCAGGATGTCTTCTTCACTCTATACTCTATGCTCTATCCACTAGACCACCTATCTGCCCCTGGTATTGTAAAGGGGAAATCACTAATTGGGAGAAGCGACATGCAGTATGATATTGTTCCACTGGTTGGTACATTACAAATAAATGTAGTTTAGCTTCTAGCAGTGCTTAAGTCCTAATGAGTTCTTTGAGGCACATTGTGACTAAATGGCTTGCTTGGATAATAGAGCTGGTAATAAGAAGGCTTTGAATGCCAGCCTCCTTTATTCCAAAGCCAGCACTGTCCACTGAGCTGTACTGCATCTGTATCTCAGCTCATAAATCCAAGTAAATGTAACCCTTTCAAAGAATTCAAAGAACTATAAATTGTTATTAAATACCTACTATATTAGGCACTGAAGACTTAGAAAACAAAACAGTTCTTGTCATCAAATCAATTCCATTCTACTGGGGAAGTCTGACTTATTGGAATTTAGCATTCTTCTTTGAGTCAAACAAATGTAGAAATTATCAGTTTTAGAAAAGCTGATAATCTCTTCTCACTTCCCCAAAACACAGTGAATGCAAATTTCACCCCATAGAAATTCATCTTTCTCATTATCTGGACTATCAAAGGGGTTCACTGTCTACAGTTCATGCTTCATATGATGTTTTTTCTTTATTCTGAACAATGTTGACTTTGTTCAAAACATTTTTAGAAGTCCCCTTTAGGAATTGCCTTTTAAGAGTCTGTGGCATAGCTTTTTGAGTGACCTGGGAGTGACAGTTCTTTGTCCCTCTTGATTCAACAAATATTGGCAAGAGATGGAAAATCCTATAAGAAAAAAACTTCAAGTAGTTCAATTTGATTGGAAAAGAGAGTAACTGAGGAAATAGTTATGTATAAGAAAAGAAAGATCAAATGGGAACTGGATTCTGAAATGTTTTAATTGGCTAACATATAGTAATGTATATTTTATGCTAAAGACAATGGGAAACCACTGGAAATATTTGAACTTGAAAGCAATATGGTCAGACCTGTAATTTCAGGATAGCAGTTTGGCAGCTTTGTAGATAATGGTCTGGAGAAATTAGAAACAGGGAGATCATTTAGACTATATACAAATGGGTATATCAGTTAGAATATATAGAAGACTATTTTACCAGTTATATAGCCTGCAAATAAGTATAAGCAAAATCTTTTTGTTTTGTTTTGTTTTTTTCAATTCTCAGTTTCTTAAACTACATTAGGCCAGAAACAGAAAACATTATTTCTTCATAAAGAGAATTATTAAAAGCCTCATTACTTTTATGGTTCGAATGCAATTTTTAAATGACTTCAGTGACATTGATGTACACTTCACAAAAGTTTTTGTAATGATTTAACCTTTTTTTTCTGAATTTTGTTAAAATTTGATTGCTAAATGTTTGTGCAATAGCCAGGTTTAAAGTACTTGGAAAAGATGGATCTGGTTGTAAATTTTGAGAAATTGAGCAAGAAAACAAGTTAGAATTTGTTCTATTCTGGTCTACTGTAAAAGATTCATAAAACTTTTCCCAAAGTTGTTGCGTGAATGTATTGTCTCAGGTAATTAAAGGATAAAATAATCGTTTTTAGAATTTCAACTTTACTACTACTTGTATGTTACCATGGACAAAGTACTTCACTTCATGTACCTTAAGTTTCCATATATATATATATATATATATATATATATAATTAAGGAGTTTAATTAAATGGAAGCTGTGTGTACCTTCCAACTCTGAATCTGTACTCCTTTATATTTGTTGTTGTTTGGGCTTGGTCATGTCTAATTTTTCATCACCCCATTTGGAATTTTCTTGGCAAGGTTGCTGGAGTAGCTGGCCATTTTCTTCTCCAGCTTATTTTACATATGTGGAATCTGAGGCAAATATAGGGTGAAGTAACTTGCCCAGGGTCACATATCTGAGGCCAGATTTGAACTTAGGAAGAGGAGTCTTATTGACTCCAGGCCTAGTACTCTAAATCACTTTTTGCTTAGTTATCCAGGTTTATAGCTAGAATCAACTTCTCCTTGATAACATCACTCTCACATTCCCATATACAATTAGTTGCCGGGTCTAGTCAGTTCTTCCTTCTTATTGTGCCTTCTCGTCTCTCCACTGACACCATAACCATAATTCAGAACTTTTCTACTTCTCACCTAGACTATCATAATGGTACCCTGATATATCCATCCAGTTTATCTGTTCTGTGTTGTACATACCTAGCTGCCAAAGTGATAATTCTAAATCATAGATCTGACCCTTTCAGTCTGCTCAAGAAGCTTCAGTGCCTCCAAGATTATATTTTTTTTTAATTTTTTTTTTATTTTAAACCCTTAATTTCTGTATATTGACTTATAGGTGGAAGAATGGTAAGGGTAGGCAATGGGGGTCAAGTGACTTGCCCAGGGTCACACAGCTGGGAAGTGTCTGAGGCCGGATTTGAACCTAGGACCTCCAGTCTCTAGGCATGGCTCTCAATCCACTGAGCTACCCAGCTGCCCCCTTCCAAGATTATATTTTGATCATGTTTACATCCCTTCACAATTTGGCTCCAGCATATCATATCTTTCCAGATTTATTGTAAAATTACACCCACTTAGGAGCTTCACTTTTCCAGCCAAACTGGCCTACTTGCTCTTTCCTTTTCAGAATGAGTGATCCATCTCCTTTTGCTGCTAGTCAAAAAATAGCAAACTAGGACAGTGAGAGAAAATCAATAAGCAAGATTCAGTTATTCTTAAACTCAGTTCATTAAATCTAAAAATATAAACTACATAAGGGCTTCATATTTTATAAGAAATGTTGGGAAAACGAAATCAATTATTTGTGAGAGTGGGGGTTTGGGTTTATACTAGCATTTTTTTACCATATAAACGAGAAATCATATAAAGTAAAACAGATATTTTGATTAAATTTAGTTGAAAAGCTTCTGCATGAACAAAATCAGGGTTGTGAGTATGAAAAGGGAAACTGGGGGAAAGGGGTGGATTAAAATCCTAGTTTCAAATAGTTATAAGGATCTGATATCTTAGATATATAGTTGCAGAGTAGAGAATGTAGTTGATTTGATTTGATTTACATATTTTTTACATATCTTAAAAGCCAGCATTTACCTGTATTTATAATTTCATTTGTTTTGTACAATCATTGTTAATGTGGCTTTGTTTATCTTGTTTTACAGGGATCGAAAATTGTACTACTTAGGGTTAAAAGGGTTCTATGTCAAAGGCAATGACACCAGTAATACAGGTATATAACTTGAATTTTTGCAAATTGACTGTAACAGTATTTTTACTCACATTTTTAACATTGTAATTTTAACATCTATCATGGTATTTTTCTGTGATATGTAATTTTCTGCAAATCAGCAAGTATTTTATATGGTGGTTTTGCTGAAAATTGCTATAGAAACGAATTGTTTTTGTTTTTTTTTCCCCCTAAAGCCTCCATATAATACAGACTGCAGTTATCGTCTTTTGCCACTAGATGGGGTTTTTGGTAAAGCAAAATTATGACACTGGAAATTGGTATAACCACCTGAAATTGACCAATGAATAGATTAACATTGTTGAAAGTGAAATTGCTTTATATAGGTGCTTTTTGGTGCTGTATTATGAACAGATTGGCCATATGTAAATTTGTAAAAAGTTGAATATGATAGTACTAATACCTTTCAAATTGATGCTATTCTATAGTACATTCCAATTCATTGAGATGATGTATACATATAGATAACCATACATACCAATGTGTATATGTATGTAGAGGTTCTTGCACTAAGGAAAACTTCAGTTCAGCTTTTCAGTAGAACCAAAGACCTGGTTCCATCTTACAGCTTCCGATTGATCTCTCAGAGGCAAAAAGGGTTTCCCTATACAGATAAAATCATAGATTGGAACTTCAAAGAAATAGGTATATCTGTAACAGTTTGAATAGATATTGTATTCTATATTTATGGAAAATATATGTGGAAGAAATTCAAATTCTTTGCACATACCACTAGAATAAATCACTAAGAATTGTTTCAAAATACTGGACCATCAGCTGGAATTATTGTAATAAAAGTTTAATCTCTATATAGAATTATACCAATTGCTAAAAACTTTTTTTTTATTTTTCAGCTTCTTTATAACATTTATAGAACTTTAAGTGCATTGAAAACAATTGTGTTATGTTTATCTAGACTTAAACTACAAGAACTTGAAGCTAAAGTTATTGACTCGGACCTAATATGTATAATACAGCCTATTAGGATAGAGCATGAGGGGGACAGCGGGGTGGCTCAGTGTATTGAGAGCCAGGCCTAGAGATGGGAGGTCGTAGGTTCAAATCTGGCCCCAGACACTTCCAAGCTAGCGAAGTTATTTAACCCCCCATTGCCTAGCCCTTACCACTCTTCTGCCTTGGAACCAATACCTAGTATTGACTCCAAGACGGAAGGTAAGGGTTTTTAAAAAAAGGATAGAGCATTGGACTTGAAGTTGGGAGACCTCCCTTAGTTTGAATTCTGCTCAACACTTATCAGCTATATGACACTGAGCAAGTTACTTAACTTTTCTCAAACCTTCAGTTTTCCCATTTAAAAAATGGAATAATAATAGCATCTATTTCACAGGGTTGTTGTAACAATGAAAATATATATAAAAGAACTGCAGGTGTCCACTATGTTGATGAATTTTATTTTTCTTATTAATACTTGTATTGCCTTGGATTATTAATTTAAAAAATAACATTAAAACGCAGTAAGGTATTCTGTTATAAGTAGAAATTGGCCGTCTTGGAGATTTGAGTAGTTTTAAGTTTAGAAACTAATTAGTCCAATACTCATTTTATTATATTAGGAGGTATAAACAAAGAAATTGTGACTTCCCCAAAGTTGTACCAGTAGTTGCAGAGCCCAAATTAAAGCCTAGGTCTTCTGGTATCCAAATTCCTTTGTTCTTTTTACTAAACCGTTTTCATTTTCTAGATTTATTCATAAAAGCAATGAAGTTAATAATTTTATGGCGTTTTAAATTCTACAAGAAAATTCGTACTGACAACCAAGTCAAGTCAGAGGCAAGGATCATTACTTGGAAAGTAATCTTATAACACATGTATGCACATGAGCAAGTGTATTTTTTTTAACCATAAACTTTTTAAAAATTTTTATCTATAGAACAAGCCACAGAGGAGAGGGAATGTAATTCTCATGGGACTGTTGAATCTGAAGATGGCAGTACTTTGAAATCAGATGAAATTGAACTGGATTCCGAGGCTGAATTGATGAAAAGCATGGGACTACCCCTTCAATTTGGAGGCCTGTCTTCTCATAAGAATTTTGAGGTAAATATTACATTATTTCCTTTACTTCTAATCATGAACCTTGAGGCAGCCAATATACAGGATTAGGGAATTTTTCCCAAGTCTTTTTAGTTCAGTCAGTATACATTTATTAAGTGCCTACTTTGTAGAAGGCACTGTGCTGAGCCCTAGGGATACCACACACACACAAAAAAAGACAAAATATAGTCCCCATCCTCAAGGAACTTGCCTCTTAATGAAAGAAGATGACACACAAAGGGAAGTTAGGATACCAGGAGTTGGGGGTATGATGAATTCCAGAGGAATGCAGCTGGGTAGGAAATGAAGAAATAGTTGCCCCTCTTAAAGGGAAGTTCTGAAAGAAGCTTTTACTCTCTAGTCAGAGGGAGAACCCCAGGAACAGAAGGTGCTAATGACGTATGAGTTCTAGGGCTGAAGTGATCTTCGGAGGGGTAGGGGATGGGGGGGGGGGATTCTGCTTATATTTTTTTAAAGATTTAACATTTTAAGTAAATTAAGCCCATAACTAACAGTAATTTTAAAAATATAGTCTTATATTTATGATTTCTTTTTTTTTTTTTTTAACACTTACCTTCCACCTTAGAATCAATGGTTCCAAGACAGAAAAGAGTGGTAAGGGCTAGGCAATGGAGGTTAAATGACTCGCCCAGGGTCACACAGGTAGGAAGTATCTGAGGCCAGATTTGAACCTAGGACCTCCCTCTCTAGGCCCAACTCTCAATCCACTGAGCTGTCTAGCTGCCCCCCATTTATGATTTCTAAAAAGAAACATGTTAAAAATTTCATAATGAAATTGTTTTTACTGATATTTAGGTGTCCATGAATTCCAGAAATAAAAAAACTAAATTTAAAAAGAAAAAGAAAAAATCTCAAAAGAAATACTCAGATGAAATTCTGCAAGAGTCACAGAAAGAGATTCATGAAGATGATGACCATTTAATGTCAGATGATCCAGCTTTTGAGCAATATGAGGAGACCAGAGCATCTGAACTTCAAAATGGGAAAGAAGTAGAAACTGGAAAATTATCTACTGAAAATGTATTACTTCAAAACTTAGAAATTACAGAAAAATGGCAAAAATATTGGAGTGAATATGGAGAAGGATTGTTATGGCAAAGCTGGCAAGAAAAACACCCAAATGAAATACTGTCTATTGAACCTTGGAATTCTCCAGAGACAAGAGAAAAATGGGAACAACATTATAGTCATGTTTACTGGTATTATTTGGAACAGTTTCAATATTGGGAAAGTCAGGGTTGGACTTTTGATAGTTCACAAAGTTATGACACAGATAATTGTGTGTCTAAAATTGAAATGGATGAGAAAGATGATAGTAGCATTACAAAAGGATCATTATTGGACTTAGTTTCCATGACTAGAAGTGGGGAGGAAAATTATGAAGAAAGTTCAGATGATAAGCATCATGAGGAAATACTTGACAGAATTAGCAGCCTAAATTTGAATTCAGGGGAAGTAAAGAATGACAGCTTAAATCCAACTGTAATTTGTGGTGATTATCAGTTGGTGAACAAAGTTAATGGTGAACAAGAGTGCAGTCTTTCCAATGAATGTGAACCATGTGATGGATCAACCAAGAAAAGGAATTTGTCAGAAAATGGAAATACCAGGCAAACAGGTTAGTGAATAATTAAGTTAAAATAAATATTGATTACTCAAATGAACCTATAACAAAAGAATTGACCATGAAAATCTCATTACGTGGTTTTAAAATGCTAACTGGTAAAATGTCACACTGAGTAGCGGTTTAATCATTTAAAAAAATTTCATTGTGTTTATCATTTTAAAATGGAAACAGTTTGTAATGGTTTCCTATTGCTACCTTCATGACTACGTAAAACCTCATGTTTTCTAAGTCATGTCCCCAAGTAAATAATGTATCCAAGTTAATAATTTGCAAGAAACTGAATATTTACTTGAGTGCTTACTTCATTTTGTTCTAATAGACTAAAAAATTATAGTTACATCTATTAATTGGTGTTTCAACCAACAAATAACTACTTGTTAAATACTTATGATTGGACTATTAAAATATTTTCCCCCTTCTTTGCCTTTGCTGGCTATCTATTAATGTAAAAGTAACTCAAAGCATATATCCTACTGATGGGAAGTGGCTTTCATTCCCTTTTGTGATGGCTAAATTAATGTACTTATTTATCAATATAATCTAAGCATTTGAGACATCAGGAATAGGTCAAGCTAAGGCTATCTGTGGGCCCAGTGGGATGCCAGATCATGAGATATTTTTTTTTTTGGACTTTATATCTTCATTAGTTTAAGGAACTCATTATGAGGTAACTCCTACTAAAGTACATCAGATAAGCCAATTGTACAACTTATAAGTCCTATAAAGTGGTTAGAATGGTTAAGTGACTTGGCCAGAATTGCAAAGCCAGTGGCAGTCAAATAGCACTTATTTAGCACTTAACTAGATGGTAGGCACTATGCTAGGTGATGAGGATTCAAGGAAAGTTAAAATAAACAATAGTTTCTTCTCTTAGGGAGTTTCCATTCTAGAAGGGTGATAATATAAAGAAGATAGAGAATTCCTAAAACATGAATTTCTCAAGTCCTAGTTTCCAGTGTTAAAACTAGATTATTTTGGCACTTTCTGATATAGTGAAATTTTTTTGCTCCCTACCCCTGCCCCCAGAATGAACTCATCTCTCTTCTTTTTGTGGGTCCCAGTATGCCTGACCCTCTGGCAGAAAAATTGAGCAATGGGAGATCCTAGCCTCTTCTTCCTCGTGTGATTATGGACACATCATTTCTTCGAGCCTCTTTTTCCATCTGTAAAACACCAGTGTTTGACTGAAAAGCCACTGCCAGGTCTAAATTATAAATTTGAATATTTCTGGAAGTTCTTCCTGGTACTTAATGAAGACTTGTGAGTGATCAGAAAGTAAACGAAGGAATCATTTATATCAGATCTCGAAGTTCTAGACAGTCAGTATATCTTCATCATTTCTCTCTGTGCTTTTGTAATATAAAATTTCTCCCAGTCTACAGTCTTTTCTGCCTATTGATATAATTTTTATCACAGCTAGGTGGCATGATGGACAGAACATTGAGCTTACTGTCAGGACAACCTCAAGTCCAGCCTTAGATACTAACTGGGCAACTGTAGGCAAGTCACTTAACTTCTGTCTGCCTCAGTTTCCTCCTCAGTAAAATGTGGATGGCAATAGTACCTTTTAGGATTGTTGTGAGCCAGTATTTGTGAAGCATTTAGCATTGTCCCTGGTATATGGTGCCTAATAAGTATTTATTCCTTCCTGGTTATTTCACATTAACATTGGCCTTTCTTAGTCATCTGGCATGCAGATATCCTCTCTCATTTTGTTTCATAGGAATCCAGCCTATGATTTTATTAGTTTAAAGAACTCTCATGTGAGGAAATTCCCTCAACCAAGGAAGGTCAACACCTTCTTTGAAATTTAAAGTCTTAAGAAGTTGCCTGGGGCACCAAAAGGAAGGGATGTTCAAGAAAAGCACTAAAACATTTAGATCGAGTTTGAGAAAGATAAGAATTGTCAGAATATGGGGTGAAAATGTACTATATCTCTACCTGTCTAGATTCACAGGAGACTTCTGGAACAAGTACAAGCAAAGAAGTGTCATACAGCAATAGTAAGGATGGTGATGAGAGTGAGGAGGAGCCACCTGATTATAAACCAGCCAAATTGAAGAGGAGGTAAATCTTATCACCAGAAAAAATTTCTATTATTATTATTAATTAGCAAAGCATTTAATAAATACTATTGAGAGCCTAGCACTTTACAAGTCATTGTGGAGGAGATTTTTTAAAAGTCATAGCCCCTATTTTAAGGAGCTTATATTTTCAATAGGAAGGTAGGATTTATCTTCTGAAAGCAACCTTAAAGAAAATTCACTTCTCTTTGTACTCTATCATTTTAGAGATGAAGTCTTATATTTTTAATCATTATTGAATAAAATTCACAAAATTAAATGTCGCTTCAAGAAACCTTAAATATAGAGCAGCTAGATGAATTAGTGGATAGAAAGCCAGGTCTAGAGACGGGGAGATATTAAGTTCAAATTTGGCCACAGATACTTCCTAGCCATGTGACCTTGGGAAAGTCACTTGACAGAGGGTAAGGTTTTATAAAACCAGAAAAGAAACCTTAAATATCACCTGATCAAGTCTACATATTTTATCTGTAAGAAACTAAATACCCAGTGAGATTGTAATTTGACCAAGGACATAAAAACTATTCCATGCTGGTGTATATAATTTGTCCATTGAATATTTAAGTTCTTTTATCTAGAGCACTGGTGTAGGTGCTTAGAAAGTTACAAAATTTAGATAATATATAGTCTCTACTTCCACAAAACTTTCAAACTAATAAGAGTGCTAAAATACAAGCAGAACTGTGAAAACTATAGATATGAATATAAGTATACTACTTTACTATTACTATATGTACACTATACATATACTACTATATGAATAGTAGCTATACTACAAACAGAGAAAGAGGAAGCCAAACTTTTAGTAGCTATCCATTCTGGTGGTGTAATATTAATTCAAATCTGGATAGCATTTTAAGCTCTACAAACTTCCTTCATCACAACTTCTTTAGATAGGAGATACAAGTATGATCCCCAAGTTTAGGTGAGGAAACTTGAGGATCAGAAACAAATCAACTTGCTTAGTCACATAGCTAACAAGTTTCTGAGGTGAGATTCAAACTGAAGAGTCCTGACTCAAGGTCCTGCCCTCTGCCCGTGGAACCAAACTGTCTCCAAAATGATTACTAAATAGTAAGTTTCTTTGAATGCTTCTGGATGGTTAAAATTATTATCAACTAGTCATTTTTACTGCTTACACTCAGTTTTTTTTAAATAGGTTTTCTTTGTGTGGGTGTTTATAGTTTTATAACTTTGTTTTTGAAATACTTTTTTTTAATGGCCAAAAAAGTTATTTTCAGGTATTATAAATGCATCTGAGTAACTTTTCCATTCAAAAATTAGATGAAACTAGTGAAAGAGGGAACACTTTATTCTCATAATAGCCTCTATAGCCTTTGTATATATCTAGAAAGAAGAATTTTAAATGATTTTTAAAGTCCTAATAAGTGAACTATCTCCATTTCCTAATTATTTGATCTACAGTTGATTATTACAGAAAAGGCATAGTATAGTATTGTGTATATTTTGCTAGTTTATTCTATTTTTTCAAACTATTGAAAATAATGGTGGTCTATAGAGATAATAGGGCTTGTTAGTCAGTATTTGTTTTTTGTTGTGTTTTTTTTTTTAAACCCTTACCTTCTGTCTTAGAATCAATACTGTGTATTTGTTCCAAGGTAGAAAAGTGGTAAAGGCTAGGCAATAGAGAGTTAAGTGACTTGTCTAGGGTCTCACATAGCTAGGAAGTGTCTGAGGCCAAATTTGAACCTAGGACCTCCCATCTCTAGACCTGACTCTCAAACCACTGAGCCACCCAGCTTGCCTCCATTAGTCAGTGTTAAAACTTTCTCTTTTTGTATTTATAGCCATGAACTAGATATTGATGAAAATCCAATTGGGGACTTTGATGACAATGGTTCTCTCCTGGGATTCCAGCATGGCTCAGGGCAAAAGTAAGTTTTTTATTCATGATTTCTATAATCTTAAATTTTAGAGTTTTTAATCCATATTTGGTCAGTCAGTATTAATGTATTTTCATATATTTTAGACCTTGCAAGTTAAATAAGGAATCCACTTAGTCAAAATTTTCTTAAAGGTGACACCCTCTTCTCCTAAGCAAGTTATAATTGTTCTCCTTATATAATTTTACTAGATAATCTTAGGGTTTGTCATAAGAAAGGTATTAGTTGAAGAATTCTCTTGACTTCACATCCATTTAGTTAAGATGGTTTAAGAATGTGGACCCTTTCATATGTTAAACATAATCTTGTATCCAGATAGGAACTTCCAAGTTGTGAAAGCATTTTGCCATTTCCTCCCCATTTTTCTTACTATAGCAGCTATGCTGAAAAGAACCAGTTTAACACTAGCATGGGCAGAACTTAAACCTTCTTAGAAAGCACTGAGCCACAGTAGAAAAAGAAGACAAAGCTATGGACTTCAGCTTTAAATAAAGTGGTATTAGTTACCATTTATATGCTTTGAGGCCACAAATTTCATTAGCAAAACATTGTCTTTGACTGAGAAATTCCATTATATAGGGAATATATTACTTAAGGAAAACACTTTTTAAAAAATCTTTTCATAGTTCTATAAGTCTTATTTTTAGTTATGAAGAATTAGAATCAACCTGATGAGAAATTGAGGTATTGATGTAATACATAGTATAGTGGAAAGAGCTTGAGATTCAAAGAATTAGATTTAAGTCATAACTCCTTCTTTTTTAGCTATTTAACCTTAGGCAAATCAGAATAAGGGAATTGAATTAGATAATTTTTTTTTTAAACCCCTGCACTTCGGTGCACTGTCTCATAGGTGGAAGAGTGGTAAGGGTGGGCAATGGGGGTCAAGTGACTTGCCCAGGGTCACACAGCTGGGAAGTGGCTGAGGCCGGGTTTGAACCTAGGACCTCCCGTCTATAGGCCTGACTCTCAATCCACTGAGCTACCCAGCTGCCCTTGGAAAGTATCTTTAAAAATTATCTAATTCAGGGCACCAGGGTAGCTCAGTGGAATGAGAGTCAGGCCTAGAGACGGGAGGTCCTAGGTTCAAACCCGGCCTCAGCCACTTCCCAGCTGTGTGACCCTGGGCAAGTCACTTGACCCCCATTGCCCACCCTTACCACTCTTCCACCTATGAGACAGTGCACCGAAGTTAAGGGTTATTTTAAAAAAAAAAAAAAGATACTTTCCAGCTTGTAACATTCTGTGGTTCTGCGAATATTTGTTTGATTAGACATTTGATTTGACATTTGATTTAATTGATCTAAAGAACTCTTTAGTGTGGAAATGACCTCCATACCTTTATATTGACAGCTCATCTACAATTTAGTCTTTGAGAGTTGCCTATAAGAATTATAATGTACCTAAGGATGAAATGAGAATACATATTACAGTATTGTACAGAAAACATACAGAAGATATATTTTTTATTGTAAGAGATTACAACTATACACACAAAAAGTACACTATTATTACAGGGATAAGTGAGAAAAGAGTAGAAAGGAATGTAAAGTGGTACTAACTGATAAGTTGTTACAGATATCTGATTAAAGTATTTTTAGTGTACATAGTTGTAAGTCTAAGTTTATTTGTTTAAGTTTGTGATAAGCTACTTTAAAAACTATATACTAAGTTGTGCATTCAACATATATTTATTTATTAAGCATATTATGTGTGTTGAATTCTGCCAGGCATTGCAAATACAGAGAAAAACAAAACAGTACTTACCTTCAAGTAGTTTGTGTTCTATAAAGGGAAAACAACCTGCATAAAAATATAAACAAAACAAATTCAGAGTAATTTCCAGGGGGTTTTGGACCTCAGCTACTTTTAGGCATCCTCTTTTAAGAGGTGGTATTTAAGCTGAGCCTTGAAAGATTCTAAGGACGTCGTGATGTGGGATGAGTAGTTAATATATTTGAGGCATGGAATAATGCCTATGCAGAGTCCCAGAGAAGAGAGGAGAGCTAGGATGTAAAATATGTAAGAGAGAGGTACTCTCAGCCTAGAAAAGTAGGCTAGAACAAAATGAAGACTTTAAAAGCCAAAAGAGATAATATTTTTATTCTAGAGCCACTACAGCTTCTTCAGTGGGGGAATGACATGCCATACCTTTGCCTTAGGAATATCAGTTTGGTGACCATAGGTGAAGGGTGAATGAGGGAGGGGAGAGCCTAGTTCTACTTCTGTAAGTCTCTTCTTTGAGATACTAATTTTCTCACCTACAAAATGTAGAAATATATCTCATTGCAGTCAGTTTTAAAATTCTATAACTATAAATGTCCCATTTTTTTCATTTAATTTCATTATAGAAGTATAAATTCATTTATTCACTAAGCATATTATTGATCACTCACTAGGTACATAATTGTTCTAGGTGCTAAGGGAAGTACAAAAGAAATCTAAGGCATTATCTCTGTCTCCTAGGAAACAACAATAAAATTGGGAAGACAGTATATACACAAGTAAAAAGTATTGATTAGTGTCTGATTAGTCCCAAAATGAGCAAGAGCAAGAAGTACTATTGGAGTTCAGAAAAAAAGGACCTCCTGAAGAAATACTTGGACCTTAAAGGATGGATAAGATTTGCATAGACAGAAGGAGGAGAGAGACTGGCATTCTATGGAAGGTGAACACTATTCCTTTGAGTCTCAGCTCAAATCCCACCTTCTGAGGTCTTTTTCCATCTCCCTAGCTGCTAGTGTCTTCCTCTCTGGGATTATCTCTCATTTACTCTGTCCCTCTCCCATTTTTCTCCTTTACTTCCAGGCTCTCTCTTGAATTTGTATATACTTAGTTTTTTACATATTATCTTCTCCATCAAATTGTTAGCTTCCTAAGGGCAGGAGTTGTTTTTACCTTTCTTTAGATTATCAGTGCTTAGCACAATGCCTTATACACAGTAGACATCTAATAAATACTTTTGATTGAGCTTAAATAAAGATTTAGACTACCTTTAGGATAAAGTCTGAGTTAAAATTGGCATTTAAAGTTCACAGTCTGTCATCAGGATTTTTTCCCCCAGACTCCTGTTGGTTAACTCCTTTTTACATAACTCTGTTTTAGTCAAACTAGACTACTTGGCATTCCATTTCCTGCCTCTGGGCCTTTGTATAGAATATCCCCTTATACTAGCAGCATAGTACTGCCTCACCTCTAGGCTAAGTTCATGTGCCATTTCTATGGGAAGCTTTTCTTCATTATCCTAGTTATGAATATTGGGTAATCAAGCATTATTTCTGAGTCTACCTTCAGATTGTCATATGTGAAACACACATTTATGTGCTGTGTTCCCCAGTAAAATATAAGCTATTCAAAGGTAGGGACTATTTTTTCCTTAGGTTATTGTATTATTCATTATTGTATGCTTTGTATTTGTCTAAGCACTCAGCTAAAATGCATGCACATATGAAACAAAATTTAATTATTTATACCATTTAATTATTTCTTTTATATACTTACCTCTAGAAACATAGCTACAGCACTAGAAGGACTCTTCTATTCCAACCTCATTTAATAAGTGAGGAAATTGAAACCTAACCAATTTGTAAAAAAGGAAAAAGCCTAACCCCAATAAAAATAGGAGTAATTATTTCATTTTAGAAGAGGATTCACAGCATTTTCTTTAAACAAAATTTCATATTCATTTACAGATCATTAACATTTTTACAGAGGTGAAAGAGTAGAGAAATTTATAGCTAAAGAATTAGGAACCATGGGAAATTATAGAAGTAAAAGTATTAGTAATAAACATTTTAGTTTTAATACATATGTTGTATGTGCATGCATGTATAAAGTCCCAAAAGTTAGTGCAGTTTAAAGTTATTCAGTTTTTAAGTACCATATACACATATGTATACTCATATGTACATAATATGTGTGTAATCCTAATTCCTGAGTGATAAGAAAACTGACAGTGACTTACTTATTCATTATTTGGCTAGTAAAGTAGCCAGAACTTCCACCCAAACCCAGTGATTTTTTACTCAAAATCATGTTCATTCCATTTTGCCACAGAACAGTTTTAGAAATATTATAAAATATTTTAGAAATATGAAATACAATCTAGTAGGGAAATTCTGTATGCTCTCTCTTCCCTTCTTCCACCTTCCCCCTCAAAAAGTGAGTCATCACAATTTTTGGAGTGCATATATTTTATAAAGTACGGTAAAGATGTGAAGATCTTTGGGGAGAAAATCATTATTTCAAATTATTACACTACTTGATATTGAAAATTGCATGTAAGTTTTCAGAGATTGTTACAACAATGGTTTTGATAATAATTATTGGAAGAAATGGTCATCACTATATCAAGTAATTATTTAGTAATTCAGAACTGCTACAAAATGGCAAATGAACTAAGAAAACAACCAAAAAGTAAAAGGGAAAAGGAATAAAATCCTCAGGGGAAAAAAAATCATCTCTCAGAAAATGGAAAAAAAAATTAGTAATTAAAATTTGAAAGTACCACAGCTTCATAAGATCTTAGACCTTTATAAATAAACATAGTAAAGCTAGAGGATAAAAATAAGATAACAAAAAAATCCCTTGCTCTTCAAGAAAATATGAAGAAACAAAATCTGAATATCATGTTTCAAGAAGTAATACAATAAATTTTCTTGGAAACAATAATAACAGAAGGCAAAATATAACCTCGTAGAGTCAAGAATGCATTCCCCCTCTCCCAGTTTAATTCACAAAAGAATATAGACATCAGACTGTGACAGAAAGGATCTTAGAAGCAACCAGTAAGGAATAAATCACATTAATAAAAAACAAATTCTTAAATAGCAAAAATTTTATCATCCAGAATGAGACTTGAAAGGAGAATCTAGGATGTGATTTAGCAAAAAGAAGCTCTCTCCAAAATTAGCATATTGTTAATAAGAGATTTTTTTTTTAGTGTAAACAAAGATTTCCAGACCTTAATGCAGAGCAACCCAGAACTTATCAGGGCCTTTGACATGCAAACCAACCATGAAGCAGAAACTTTACAAGGTAAACAAATCTTTAAAGCAAAGAATGAATGAATTTTGGCTCAAAGTACTTGCATAGAATTTGAGACTTCACTAATGACTGGGTTATCCTCTTCTGGAGAAGTCATGCTCTGTCCAAAGCCTATTCCATTTTTGATAGTTCTGATTGTGAAAAAAGGTGTTTTTTTTTTTCCTGATTTTAACATTTTTTAAATTTCTCCTATCATTCCCAGTTTTGCCTTCCATAAAAAAAAAAAAAAACAAAAAACTTACCTTTTCTAAGTGATAGTTCTTCAGATACTTGAAGACTTTCATCATTGTGTCGTTTCAGGCTAAACATCCAAAGTTCCTTCAACTTAACCTTCAATGTCATGAATTTATGTCCTTTCTTTATCCTAACACTCCTTTTCAGGATCTCTCAACTTAACAATGTCTTTAAATTGGTACATCTAGAATTGAATACAATCCACCCAATGTGGTTTGATTAGGACTGAATACTAAGGAACTATTCTTTCCTTTCTATCCTGGAAGTCATGTTTCTTTTTGCATACATGGTATAGCTAGTTTGTTATTTGATGTTCCATCAGTTAAGGAAGGACACAGGGAAACTAGTGGCTAGGAAATAAGTGAAGTAACCTTGTTTAAGAGCAACAGAAGACAAGAGCGGAAGATAATTATATACTCCATATGGATACTATAGATAAAAATGATAGACTGGAATGAGCAGTTCCTAAAACATTGTCAGTCCTAGCAGTAATCAGCAAAGGGCAGTAAGCTTTGAAAAGAACCCCAAAATCAATGTTTTGTTTTTATTTATTTGGTGGGATTAAGGGGAGCAAACAATGTAATAGTATTACAGTGGGTAGAAACCCAAACAAAAGTTATATATCTAAATATAAATGAGTTAATTTACTTCTAAAAAAAGCTGTTTTCAAAAGAGATTAGCAAATAAAATTAAACATTGTTATTTATAGGAAATACACCTAAAGTATAATCACAAATATAGATTTAAAATGACAGACCTGAATAACATTGCTTCAAATGACTTGCAAGGAAATAATACTATGCTGTGGTAAAGCTGAAATGAAAATAGAATTGAAAATGGTAAATGATCATCATAGTTAGTAATGGATATTAAATAAATGTGTGTATGTGTTTACATGCCAAATGGTATTATAACTAAGTATTTAAAGGAAAAATTTTATTTTTAAAAATTCTGTTAAGGATTTGTTTTTGTTTTTAATTTAAAATGGAAAAAGAAAAGACTTGAGAAGTACTGAGATTATTGATATAATACTTTATTGTTATTCATGTTGCTAACTGAAACCAAGACAAGCAAGGTGAAAATTACAGATTTGAAGAGAATGTTGGGAAAACTTGATTTGATAGATATATAAGAAGCCAGTCAATTTGACCCTTAAAGATTTTGCCTTTTTCTCCTGTCACTCAAAATGAATGATACCTCTATGAGAGAAATAATTCAACTTTTGTAATGAAGGCAGACATCTTGAAACACTTTCACTGAATGTCATAACAATAAAAATGGTAGTAAATAAGTGAATATAAACTAACCATACATATCTGGAAAGAGCCTTAAAATGATAAATAATTTGTGCAAATAATGAACAAAGACCAAATGCAAAAAGAATAAAAGATAATCAACAATGGTAATAGTAATAAAGCATACAAAATTCATGGAATGTCACTAATATAATAATCCTATGTAAACTTCTATCTAAACACTTATTAACAAAAAAAGAAAAAGAAGAGGAAATTGTTTCATATTACAAGCAAGATAAAATGAATGAGGGGGGGGAAAAGGAACAAAATAAGTTAAGACCAAGAAAATTGGAACTGTTAGCTAAATTATCAAAAAGAACTAATCACACTAAATGGAAAAACAATAAAGAAAATGACTCAAAACAGTTGTTATATAAATACAAATTTGACAACTAGGTTAAGATGGATGACTATAAAAAGTTAAAACTATTTAGAGTATCTTTAAACCAGTACCTTTTAAAAAATATTCATAACAAAATTACTATTAAACAAAATTTTAGTTGTTTGATTTTTTTACCAAAAATGCAAGGATTTGACATTTCTTGTTCATTCTTCAACATTAGGAAAACAATTATCATCAGATGTGTTATTGATTAAAGCAATAAAATTATCTAATTATATCAACATTACATTTAAAACTTTCTGTAACATACAACACTCATTAACAATGAAAAGCACAGGAATAAAAGGACCTTTGCAATGTTTAGCATGACAAAACAGCTTTCTAAAATTAAGAACTAACAATATTAGAGAAACACTAGATGCTTTCTGACTCCTATGGCTAAAGTCAAAATGCCCATTATCCCCATTATTCTAGAAATGTCACCGAGAGCAACAAGCCAAAAATAAAATAAAATAAAGGAATAAGCAATAACAAAGAACAGGCAGAATGATTTATCTCAGTGGATGATAAGGTAGTGGACAAAAATATTTGCCTAGGAATCAGAAATATCTGGGTTCACTTCCTACCTTGACCACTTAATAGATGTGTTCTGGGTGAATTTTTTTTTTATTTTTTAAACATTTATTAATAATCATTTTTAACATGGTTACATGATTCATGCTTCTACTTTCCCCTGCACCCCCCACCCCCTATGGCCAACGCACATTTCCACTGGTTTTATCATGTGTCATTGATCAAAACCTATTCTGGATGAATTTTTAGTCTTGGTTTCCTCATCTGTAAAATAAAGGTGATAATACTTTCAGTACCTACTTCAGCAGAATTACTTTTAAGTACCTACCTTAGCAGAAGATTGTGAGATTTAAATCAGACAATGTATGCAGAGCTCCACACACCTGATAGTGCTCTACAAATATCTGTTATTTGGCCCAAAAGAGTTGACAACTACAAAATATAATTGAAATATTAAATAGTTTCATCAAGGTAGAAGCCAGAAATAGAACCACAAAATTTTAAATGTAAGCAATTTTCTATTAAGTTTTGAGTTTTAATCTGCTGACAGCTCCACACTGATGAAATATCAGACCCTTCATATATGAGTTTAGAAATAGAATCATGTCTTAAATTTGAAAGAATTCAAAGAAATACAGTAACTTATTCATATTGCACAATGAAGCAAAGAATAAAGTGCAGAAAAACTTATAGCATTAACAAAACTCAAATTAAATACAATTAGTGATGGTATTGCCTTGTCAAAGCAAACAGCCTTCCTGTTTTAACAAAATTCTAAATAATAATCACATTTTTTGTTTCATTTTTCCAATCACATTTTTTCATTTTACTTATTTGCTGGGATTATGTTTTGAGATTCCTGGTTTTGTTATAACAATTATAAGAATAAGATAAAAGTAAATTAATGATGTGATTTTTTTTTTGCCTGATATTTATACAATAGTGCTATATATTTAAAGTAGTTATATATGTTGAATTATTTGTTTAGTTGTACTCATGTTAAAGTTTAACCCAAATTCAATGAGTAGAAAATTCATGCTACTATAAAATAAAGATAGTTTCCTCAGCTAGGCAGGTATGGTAGAGAATGCTAAAACTTAGAGTCAGGAAAACTGATGTAAAATCCAACCTTAGGAACTTATTAGCTGTGTAACCCTGGAGCAAGTCATTTACCTTCTCTCAGCTTCAATATCCTCATTTTTAAAATGGGGATAATCCTGCCAGGATTGTTGTGAGGATCAACTGAGACAACCTATCTAAAACATGTATAAATATGTAAAGAAATAAAGAAAATATATAAGTTCTATCTGTTATAATAACTGAATACTTCTACACATCTGTGATAGAACTAGAGCTGGAAGAGATCTCAGAATTTGTTTAGTCCAATCCAGTCATTTTCTAGGTAAAGAAACAAGTTCCCAGAGGCTTACTGGATTTACCCCCAAGGTCACACAAGTTCTAAGTGTTAATAGATTCAAACTTGGGTTTTTGTCTGATCTAAGAGCTAATAACGTTTTCACTGTATCATACTAACATTTTGAAGTATTGAATACCTTGTCATTAAAAAATCTAAAATTACTTTTTAACCAACTTCAGTGTGTTAAATTACATGCAATATAATTCACATTAAACATTGTGTTATATTCTAACTCCCTTTTGAAAAGCAGTAAACTAATTTGGTCTGAATATGACCCTTAAACCTAAAATATCTTTGAGAGAAAAAAAATATAAACATATACATACCAAATCATTGATTATTAAACTATAGTTGGGCAGGAAATGGTAGCCTTCAAATCATATGGTATATAAGAAGTTCTGATTAGCTGAAATTATCAGTCTGTAAATATTGGCTGTAAAATTCTCATTTTGTACTCCACTTTGGTCTTAGAGAAATATAAGATGTATGTTCATGAAACATAACACATGAAATAGTAATAAGTTTAAAAAATGATCTTTTGTTATAATGAATGCGATGATATTCTAGGGTGTCAGAGGAGTGATCATTTAGAGCAGGGAAGACTAGAAAAAGACAGACTCTCAAATACTTTGGATGAATGGAAATTTACTTCACTTATTTTGTGATTTAAGATTAATTTTACTTCAAGAATTTTCTGGCAACTTGAGGTAATTAAAGATATCCTACCTGGGTTCTGTTGTGAAACCAGATTTGGAAATTAGTGCTGTAAGGCAAAATGTGTTTTATGTATATCCACACTAAGGAGCTATGAAACGTTGCTATTTATGAGTTACAGTATTTTGATTACACCTTTTTTTTTAAGGACATAGCTAGGTCTTAGCTTAGTATTAGGTAATATGTTAATATTCCAACTTGCATATTTAATTTTGCTAAAATCAATAAACTAAACCTTAAAGAATAATTAGAAAGAAATGAGTCTTATCTGCATTTTTAACATTTTTGTATGTTATTTTTATTTTTAAAACAATTAAAACCCTTTCTTCTGGTCAAATGAGAAATACAAATGTTAATTATTAGGGAAAAAACATCAATTTAAGTTTTTAAGTTATATTCCCTTTCCTTATCACATCCTAATATGAACTTTCCCAAATGTCTTGATTTTCATTTTCAGATATGGCGGAATTTCTAATTTTAGTCATCGAAAAGTTAAGTACCTAGAGAAAGATGTGAAGCATAAAACACAATTTCTAGATATGCGAAGACAAATTAATACAAAAAACAAGCATATCTTCTTTCCAGAAGAGTCAGAAAGACCATCTTTCCGGAAGAGTAAGACTTTGAGTAAGGTATAACTAAATTATGATTTATATAAAATAGAATATTCCATCTAGTTATTTAGACCTTTATTTTTGTAAACTGGGTTTTGAGTCTTATGTGTGCCTTAGTACTTTGTCTTAGGGATAAAACACATATTATGAATTTAAATGACATTTAAAACTAGGTCCTCTGACAGTAGGATCTGTGCTCTTTCCATTTTACCACATTGCATTCTTTCTCAAAGGAAATCTTTTTATTTCATTTATTTATTTGTTTGTTTTATGGCCATGCTCATTCTGACCTATTAACCATTAGGAAGATTAGTCCTACTGACAGTGATGATACCAGTCATGGAAGAACCTGAGTTTGAGGCATAGTTAACATTCTTAGAGGGCAAGGGTTCATTTTATACTCTCTTGACTAGTTTTTAGAAAGTATTATTCATTTACCACATCATATCAATAATTTCATTTTTGAAATTCATAAGAATTTATTATTTAACCTGTTACGTGCCAGGTACTGAGCTAGGCACTATGGATACAAAGACAAAAATTAAATTGTCCCTGCCTGTAAGCCTTCATTATATCAGGAAATATGTACACATGTAACTAATTATAAAATATATTCAAAGTAACCAATTTTGTAATATTATCTTTGATTCTAAGTAAGACATTTTTTTAAAACCCTTACTTTCTGCCAAATCAATACTGTGTTGGTTCCAAGGTAGAAGGGTAGTAAGGACTAGTGGGCTTCAAGTGACTTGCTTAGGGACACACAGCTAGGAAGTGTCTGAGGCTAGATTTGAACCTAGAACTTCCCATCTCTAGGCCTGTGTCTTAATCTTAATGACCCAGCTGCTCCCTAAATAAGACATTTAACATCATTTTTTTTCCAGGATCATTGAATGTAAAAGCATTTAGTAAGCACTCAAGATACATGTAGAAAAGTTGAGGCATTCCTTGCTCTTAAGGAATTATGGTCCTAATGAAAGATGGCACATAAAGTTATGAGTAAAATAGAAGAGTCTGATGATTTTAGGGTTCCATGGCAAAGCAGATGGTAATGCGCTTTTTTTTTTTAACCCTTGTACTTCGGTGTATTGTCTCATAGGTGGAAGATTGGTAAGGGTGGGCAATGGGGGGTCAAGTGACTTGCCCAGGGTCACACAGCTGGGAAGTGGCTGAGGCCGGGTTTGAACCTAGGACCTCCTGTCTCTAGGCCTGACTCTCACTCCACTGAGCTACCCAGCTGCCCCAGTAATGCACTTTTAAGGTCATTTTTAAAACTATCTGTTTATGGTAGTGAACCAGTTGACAGTGCCAAGGCCTTTGTACATGAGAATTTCCTTTTCCTAGTATTCATTATGTGGCTTCTGAGAAAGCAGTGGCTGATGCACCTGCCAAAGCAGTTGTCAAGTTATATCTCCACAGAGGCTTTTTCCCTGGATAATTGGTGCAGAGGTAGTGCTTTAAGGATTCTTTAGGCTCTTGTGCTCAGTCTTGAGTTATTTCCTTTGAGGCCTATGGGGAGGTGATGGTTAAAATGGTGGCAATGATTTGACTCATTTGACATAGGCCACTTTTGGCCTCTCCCTCATTGCCCCTTGCTCCTTTATCTAGGTTGGTTTGCCAGACAGTGGTGGTTGTTGGCCCTTAATCCACAGGAGTCATATTCTAGGATGATAGCTAGGAAGGCGGATTGGACTGAAAGCCAGATTGTTTATGAGTATAGGTCAATATTATTTTACTTTTTTTTAAACATTTGTCTAGATCTTCCTAAAATATCTGTATGTACCAATAAAAAAGTATGATGGCATGTTACTTTCTGTAAGTTTTCTTTATGGTAAGCCATCTTTAATACCTCCATTCTCCCTCATATCAGAAATTTGTAATGGGCCATGGTGCATCAGAGTAGCAAATTGCCCAGAATTGCTTCAGTAGATTATGTTGAATGATTCAGTGTCCACTTGTCATTAAAATATTCTTGTTAGAGTTCTTTTTTCTTTAAAAAATTAGGCAATTCTGATGTCAATAATGTGAGAGAAAACATCCTTTGTGTAGTTGGATGACTAGGCCTACATCTGTGTAACATGTTTGTGACTTAATTCCAGGTAGAAAAATTCCTCAAATGGGTTAATGAACCAGTGGAGGAGATAACATCACTGGACCATCGAGATGACGCACAAGACACTTGCACAAGCAGTGATTCAGAAGAACAGGAAAGATCTGTTAAAAAATGTGATGACCCATTTGAGATCAGTAATCTAGAACCTGAAAAGTGTGATGCAATTTCTTCAACCAGTGAATCTGAAATTAAAAAAAATAAAGACAACAAAACAACCATATCAGAAGAACAAAAATGTGTTCCTGAAAGGCAGCTGGTTACTCTAGATATTCCTGATTATCTGCAAGTAGAAACAGATGGTAAGAGCAGATGCACTTGTTTGTAATAGATTCAGAACAATATTTACTTAGTATTCCAAGAAATGATATTTTCATTAATGCGATATTCCTTCCACAAGCACAGTTTGCACCGTAAACCTTGGGCTGTCTCTACTCCATGCTTGAGTGTTGTACTTAAATGGAGGTGGATAGGACACTTAAATAAAAGACACCTTTTTCTGGTATTATCTTTTCAATTGTTAATAACTAGTCAGTCAATAAACATTTATTAAATTCCTACAGTCTTCCAGGCACTATGCTAAGCTTTGGGGTTACCAAAAAAGGCAAAGAGAGCCCCTGCCCTGAAGGAGTTTCCAATCTTACAATGGAGGCAACAAGCAAAGAAATATGTACAAATAAGTTGGATAGAATAAGTAAGAAATAATCAGAAGAGGGAAGACAATAGATAAGGAGTGTTGGGAAAAGCTTCCTTTAGAAGATGGGATATTGCTTGGGATCTAAAAGAAGCCCGAGAAGCCAGTAAGCAGAGAAAAGGAGGAGGAGCATTTGGAAGACAACCAGAAAAAAATGCTCAGAGTCAAGAAAAGGAGTATATGGAACAGCAAAAAGACTAGTGTCACTGTACATAGCACAGGGAGTAAGAAGACTACAAAAGTAGGAAGTAACTAGATTATAAAGTGCTTTGAATGCCAAACAGAAAATTTTGTTTTTGATCCTGGAGGCAAAAGGGAGCCATTGGAATTTATTGGGTGAGGATGTGATGTAAGACACACAGACCATCTGTAGTTATTACTATAGTTTAGGTGTAAGGTGGTAAGGGCCTGCACCAGGGTTAGTGGTGTCTTAGAGGAGAACAACATTTATTTAAGAGATGTGGAATAGGTGATGTTGACAGACCTTGGCAACAGATTGGATATGGGAGGGTAAGAGATAGTAAGGAATCTAAAATGACTCCTAGGTTGTAAGGCTTGGGCACTGGGAGGATGATAATAACCTTGACAGTACAGGGGAAGTTTGGAAGTGGGAACAGTTTTGGAGGAAAGATAATGAGTTCCATTTTGCATATTTTTAATTTTAAATATCTTTTTTTATATAATTATTTTTTTTTTATTTTTAGAAAAGTTTTCCATGGTTACATGATTCATGTTTTTACTTTCCCCTTCACCCCCTCAAACTTCCCCCACCCCAATAGCTAACTTGCATTTCCACTGGTTTTAACATGTGTCATCAATCAAGACTTATTTACATATTATTGATAGTTACTTTGGTGTGGTCTTTTCAGGTCTACATCCCCAATCATGTCCTCATCAACCCAACTGTTCGAGCAGTTGTTTTTCTTCTATGTTTCCTCTCCTGTAGTTCTTCCTCTGAATGTGGGTAGCGTTCTTTTCCATAAATCCCTCAGAATTGTCCTGGGTCATTACATTGCTGTTAGTACAGAAGTCCATTACATTCGATTTTACAACAGTGTATCAGTCTCTGTATACAGTGTTCTTCTGGCTCTGCTCCTTTCACTCTGCATCAATTCCTGGAGGTCTTTCCAGTTCACAAGGAATTCCTCCAGTTTATCATTCCTTTGAGCACAATAGTATTCCATCACCAACATATACCACAATTTGTTCAGCCATTCCCCAATTGAGGGACATACCCTCATTTTCCAGTTTTTTGCCACCACAAAGAGCACAACTATGAATATTTTTTGTACAAGTCTGTTTATCTATGATTTCTTTGGGGTACAAACCCAGAAATGGTATGGCTGGATCAAAGGGCAGGCATTCTTTTATCGCTCTTTGGGCATAATTCCAAATTTCCGTCCAGAATTGTTGGATCAGTTCACAACTCTACCAGCAATGCATTAATGTCCCAATTTTGCCACATCGCTTCCAACATTCATTACTCTCCCTTGTTGTCATTTTAGCCAATCTGCTAGGTGTGAGGTGATACCTCAGAGTTGTTTTGATTTGCATTTCTCTCATTATTAGAGGTTTAGAACACTTTCTCATGTGTTTATTGATACTTTTGATTTCTTTATCTGAAAATTGCCTATTCATGTCCTTTAACCATTTATCAATTGGGGAATGGCTTGATTTTTTTATACAATTGATTTAGTTCTTTTCTCTCAGAATTTTTTGTTATAAAGATTTTTTTCCCAGTTTGTTGTTTCCCTTCTGATTTTGCTTGCATTGTTTTTGTTTTTACAAAAACTTTTTAATTTAATATAATCAAAATTATTTATTTTACATTTTGTAATTTTTTCTAACTCTTGCTTGGTTTTAAAATCTTTCCCTTCCCATAGATCTGACAAGTATACTATTCTGTGCTCTCCCAATTTACTTATGGTTTCCTTCTTTATGTTCAATTCATTCACCCATTCTGAGTTTATCTTCATATAGGGCGTGAGTGGTTGATCTAGGCCAAATCTCTCCCATATTATTTTCCAATTTTCCCAACAGTTTTTGTCAAATAGTGGGGTTTTGTCCCAAAAGCTGGGTTCTTTGGGTTTATTGAAGACTGTCTTGCTGAGATCGCTTACCCCTAGTCTAATCCACTGATCCTTCCTTCTGTCTCTTAGCCAATACCATATTGGTTTTTTTTGTTTTTTTTTTTAACATTTATTAATATACATTTTTAACATGGTTACCTGATTCATGCTCCTCCTATCCCCTTCACCCCCCCCACCCCCGCAGTTCCCCCACCCATGGCCAATGCGCATTTCCACTAGTTTTGTCATGTGTCCTTGATCAAGACCAATTTCCAAATTGTTGGTAGTTGCATTGGTGTGGTAGTTTCGAGTCCACACCCTCAATCATGTCCACCCCGACCCATGCGTTCAAGCAGTTCTTTTTCTTATATGTTTCCTCTCCTGCAGTCCTTCCTCTGAATGTGGGTAGCATCTTTACCATAAATCCCTCAGAATTGTCCTGGGTCATTGTATTGCTGCTGGTACAGAGGTCCATTACATTCAATTTTACCACAGTATATCAGTCTCTGTGTACAATGTTCTTCTGGCTCTGCTCCTTTCGCTCTGCATCAGTTCCCGGAGGTCTCTCCAGTTCGCCTGGAACTCCTCCAGTTTATTATTCCTTTTAGCACAATTGTATTCCATCACCCGCATATACCACAGTTTGTTCAGCCATTCCCCAATTGAAGGACATACCCTCCTTTTCCAATTTGTTGCCACCACAAAAAGCGCAGCTATGAATATTTTCGTACAAGTCTGTTTACCTATGATCTCTTTGGGGTGCAAACCCAGCAATGGTATGGCTGGATCAAAGGGCAGGCAGTCTTTTATAGCCCTTTGAGCATGATTCCAAATTGCCAGCCAGAATGGCTGGATCAGTTCACAACTCCACCAGCAATGCATTAATGTCCCAATTTTGCCACATCCCCTCCAACATTCATTATTCTCCCCTTCTTTCATTTTAGCCAATCTGCTAGGTGTGAGGTGGTACCTCAGAGTTGTTTTGATTTGCATTTCTCTAATTAGAGATTTGGAACACTTTCTCATGTGCTTATTGATACTTCTTT
>NC_058130.1:514110922-514175670 GCF_016433145.1 Gracilinanus agilis | reverse complement strand
GCTCTCCTGCCTCCTGGGGTCTCAAGTCTTGCTGCTCTCAGGGGCAAGCTCCTAATGGTCCCAGTTAGCTGCCAAGGAGCTAGATTTTGCACCCCCTCTCGCTCTAACTCTGGTGTGCAACCTCTGCCTCTGTTACTATTGGTGGGATAGGGGAGGGTTGATCAGCTCACATTTTGATAGGAGCTATTTCCTCCCCTTATAGCGTGGAAGTGCCCAAATTCCACATACCTTTGATACTGTGCCCTATTGTGGGGTCCCTTCTTTCATCTGGATTTGGTTTTTTGGTCCTTTGGAAGTATGCTGTATGGGTTGGTGAGGAGAGTAAAGTGCCTTGCTTCTACTCTGCAGCCATCTTAACCCGGAAGTCTCCTGTAGTTTTTTGAAGAAGAAAAATAGTTCAGCAATATTACATTTAGCAGTGTTTTATGCTCATAGTTCCCTATCTCTGCATTTAAGGAATTTCTCAATTCCTCTCCAGAGCCATTTGTGGACTACATATTAGTCTACTTTGATTTTTTTGTTGTTGTTGTTCCATTTACATTGTTACAGTAATTGTGTGTATTTTTTTGTATTTTACACTGCTTTGTATTGGTTCATGTGAATCTAAATATGATGCTCTGAAATCTTCATATTCATCATGTTTTGTGCTGTACTATATCCTTTATAATCATGGCCATAATTTGTCCAAAAGTTCCCCAAACATTGGGCACCTGTTCTTTTTCCCCCTAGTTCTTGTGTTGCTATAACTGTATTGGTATATGAGAGCCTTTCTGTCTTCAACTTTAATAGTCAAATCATGTCACCACGCATTTATTAAGCATCTCCTATGCAGTGGGCATTATCATACTAAGGATTAGAGCATATTCTTAATGGTCAATTCTCTGATCAGAAAGTTTGAACATTTTAATCATTTTATTTTTAAAGTTTCAGAAACAACTGATTCACAGCTCAAAAATCAGTCAGGTGTTTTTTTAAGCTCCTACCCTGTGCTAGACATTGTTCTAAATTGGGAATACAAAGGAAAGGGTTATCTATCTAGTGATATACATCCTATATTAATCACACATTCTTATCCATGTCCTCCCATCAGGACTTCACAAAAGATACAAAATCTTATGTAAGTATCTATTGTTTATTACAGATATCCAAGGAAAGCATTAACTTGCTTTAGGCCAGAAGCGCCAAAGAACAGCAGATTTTGTTTTTTGTTAACAGTTATAGAATGAAAATATTTTGTATTTTTATTTTATTCTGTATTTTAAATAGTTCTCACAATTGTCAGTCTTTTTGGAATTTTTTTAATACTATTTATACTTTTACTATAGTTGAAGCAAAGAAGAAGAAAAAGAAAAGCAAAAAAAAGAACAAAACTGTAAATCCCCTCCCTCCAGAGATTGCTGCTATTCCTGAGCTGGCCAAGTATTGGGCACAAAGATATAGACTGTTCTCACGTTTTGATGATGGGATTAAATTGGACAAAGGTAAAGTAATATGTGTTGATGAAATGTTAAGATTCGGATCAATTAATGCTTTGTTATATAATTATATTTTTATTATAAGTTTTTGTTTTTTCCATATTATATGTCAATATAATTTTTTTAGTATTCATTTTCTGATATATTGCAATCCATGTTCTCCCTCTCCTTCCCCAAGAAGGTGGGTAATATGATACAGATTGTACATATATTTATCATATCATTTGTGTTTCCATATTCATCATGTTGCGAATAAAGATATATTGCTTACACTAGAAAAAATTTTTGGAGGAAATGGAAAATGATATGTTTCCATTTCGATTCAGATTCCATCTCTTCTTTCTGTGGCAGTTAGCCTTTTTTTAATGTCTTGAGTCTCTGGGAGTTGTCCCAGATCCTTACCTTGTTAATAAGAGTTGTGTTATTCACATTTGATCATCATACCTTATCATTGTTACTGTGTATGACTTTCTCCTTGTTCTGCCAACTTCACTTTGCATCATTTCATATAAACCTTTCCAGTTGTTGTTTTTTTTTCGTGGTAATCTTGTTTGTAATTTCTTGTGGCACAATAGTATTCCATTACAAACATATGCCATAACGTTGTAAGGATGATTCTTAACTGAGGTTTGAAGGCTGTCAACTCTAAACCTCCTATGGGGGATAGGCTGTCTTTGGCTCAAGCTGCTATTAGTTCTCAAAAGAGGTCAGTTAAGAAGATCCTTACAGAGTGGGCTCAGTACAATGGCTCCACAGAGGGAATCAAGTCAAATCTCCTTTAAACTCTGATGATAATGGTGAGAGATAAAGATCTTCCAATAGAGAGGATATTACAGGCTAACAGGGTGAGAGCCACTGTCTGGAGTATATGTGGATATCAACAGGATTTCCTCATGTGATGGTGCCCTCACCTCCCCTGTCAGGGTTAAGCCCTTCCCACTCTCTACCTAACTTCTGCCTCTAGTATCAAACTAAATAAATTGATGAACAAGCTTATTAGTAGGATGGTATCAAGTGTTGATTGTAGTTCTTCTGTATTGATTCTGTATTCTTAGTATCAGTTGATGAGGTTTATATCTGCAATAGAGATCAGGCTATAAGGGGACTTGACAGCTAGGATCAGCACAGTAGAATAGGCAATGATAATCCTGATATGGATCAGCAAGGGTTTTATGGAGTATTCATCCTACCCAGACCTCCCTCCACCCTTGACCCTAACTCGGGACTGAGTTGAGTTGCCTGGGGTTCATTCCCTTATATAGTGCTGTTCTAACTGCCCCCCAACTGCCTTCCAATTTCTTGGGGTTCCAAAATCTGAACCCCATATCCCTGCTACTTGCAGAAATGGTTACATTGTTCATCTATTCCCCAAATGATAGGCATCCCTTCAGTTTCCAGGTCTTTGCCACCACACAAAGAACTACTATAAATAGTTTTGTGCAGATAGCACAAAATTGGGATACAATCCCAGTCCTAGTTAGTGTTATTGTTGGGTCAAAAGGTACCTACAGTTTTATAAGCATGATCACAGATTGATCTCCAGAATTGTTGAATCTATTCACAGCTCCAGCAACAGCATATTAGTGTCACAGTTTTTCCACATCCCCTCCAACATTTATCATTTTCCTTTTCTTTTGTTGCTATTAGCCATTCTGATGGGTATTACTTGTTTTAAATTGCATTTCTCTTATCAATATGATTTGGAGCATTTTTTTAATGACTGAAGATAGATAGTTTTAGTTTCTCCAACTCAGATTTGCCTGTTCATATCCTTTGACCATTTGCCAATTGAGAAATACTTAGTATTCTTATAAATTGACTCAGTTCTCTACATATTTGAGAAATGAAACCTTTGTCTGTAAATTGACTCAGTTCTCTATCTATTTGAGAAATGAAACCTTTGTCCAAGAGACTTATTTTAAAACTTTTTCCCCAGTTGTTTGCCTTTGCATTTTTTGTTTGTGTGGAAATGTTAATGTAATGTAGTCAATTACTTGTTTTATATCTCATGATATTCTCTATGTCTTGTTTTGACATAGAGACATAAATTCTTCCTTTATCCATAGGTTTCATAGGCAAACTGCCCTGTGCTCACCTAATTTGCTTATAGTATATCACCCTTTATTTCTAAGTCATGTATGCATTTTGACATTACCTTGATGTGTGGCATTAGGTGTTGGTCTGTGCCTTATTTCTGCCATACTGTTTTCTAGTTCTTCTAGCAGTTTTTGTCAATAATGAGTTCTTCCGAAAGGTTGGACCTTTGGGTTTGTCAGACTTTAAGTTACTCTCAGTCATTATGTGTTGAGTGCCCAATCTATTCTATTGTCTTATGCCCTTATTTCTTAGCCAGTGCCATATTGTTTTGTTGACTGCTGCTTTCTAATAAAATTTGAGATCTGGTTCAGCTAAGACACTTCCCTTGATACTCTATATCTTTTCTTATTTCAGATTAACTTTCTTACTTTTTCTAATTCAGCAAGATGATTTTTGGGTAGTTTGATTCGTGTGGCACTAAATAAGTAAATTAAGAAAAATTGTCATTCTTGGTATATTGGCTTGACCTAACCATGAGCAATTAACATTTTTTTCAGTTGTTTACACCTGACTTTATTTGTGTAAAAAGTGTTTTATAGTTGTGATCATATAGTTCCTGGATTTATTTGACTTGGGTAGATTCCCAGATATTTTATATTATCTAGTTATTTTAAATGAGGTTAATCTTTTTTAACTCTTGCTGTTGGGCTTTATTGGTAATATAAAGTAAAACTAATGACTTTTGTGGGTTTATTTTATATCCTCCAACTTCACTAAAGTTGTTAACTATTTCAGTTAGTTTTTTGGTTGATTTTCTAGGTGTACCATCATGTCGTCTGCAAAGAATGATGGATTTATTTACTCATTGCCTATTGTAATTCCTTCAGTTTCTTCTATTATTGTTCTAGCTAGCATTTCTAGTATAATATTGAATGGTAGTGGTGATAATGAGGATCTCTTTTATTCCTGGTCTTACAGGGAAGGCTTCTTTATCCCCATTGCACTGAATGTTTTAGAAAAATGCTATTCATCGTTTTAAGGAATGTCTCATTTATTCTAATGTTCTTTAGTATTTTTTAAAAGGAATGAGTCAAAACTTTTTTACACCTATTGAAATAATTATATGGTTTCTATTGAGTTTTTTTATTGATATGGTCAGTTATGTTGATAGTTTTCCTAATATTGAACCATCCCTGTATTCCTAGTATAAAATCTACTTGGTCATAGTGTATGACATGCTTTGTTATATCATTTATTATATTTTTAAAAAGAAATTGTAGTAACATTAAATAGAATGTCTGATCATCCTTACCTGCTTTTTGTTCTTTTTTTGGTCACTTGTGATTTCATTGGCATAGGAAACTGCTTCCACCAATGTGAGAATTGCTTGGCAACAGTGACTTTCATTGCGTGGAATATTAGAGAATATTAGGTCAGACATTGTCAGAGGCAAGGCTTGAATGCAGTTTCATGACTCTATCTAGGTCCTGCTTTTCAGCCACCATGCTATTCTGTCTCTATTTGCTGGTACATACTTAACTGCTAAAAAGTTTTAGTTCCAATCCCTTTGACTTCCACCATAACCCTGAATAGTCTAGTCTATTATTGTGAACTTTGGATTATCTAATAATTGTACATTGTTGTCTGTCTAAATAGAGTTTCTTTTAGGATCACAATTGCACAACATAAGAAGATACAATTATCAAAACTAATATTTGCTTATAAACGTCCCCTAAAAGGTCTTTGCAGAGGCCCTGAGGCTGTGGAATAAAGTGTGAAAGCTTAGATTTGAGGGGTCCAGGTGGGTGGTTTTTGTAGGAGCTAACTCCTTATTTACTAAGATGATAGTATCTGTTAATTAAAATTCAGGCAGTGCAAAGCAGATTTAAAAGCTTCAATAAATATAAAAATTATTACTATTATTAAATGCAGTTTAAAATTCAAAAGGCTTGAATTCCAGTCCCAGACCCTTCCTAATTATAATGTAATTAATTTCATTTGGCTTTTGAGTTTTTTCCATTGAAATATCTTCTCAATACTCTGAATCTTATAGTAAATTCACAAATAAGTTGATACTTTCTGAAGTTATTTTTAACTGTAACTTACTCTTGCCTAGATTTCTTGTTGTTTTGCACAACTTAACAAGAAATATTTTTCCCCTTTAGAGGGTTGGTTTTCAGTTACACCTGAGAAGATTGCTGAACATATTGCTGGGCGTGTCCATCTATCCTTCAATTGTGACATTATAGTGGATGCATTTTGTGGAGTTGGAGGCAATGCCATTCAGTTTGCCTTAACAGGAAAAAGAGGTAATCAGCTGTTAGAAAACTGTTTTCCTTCGATTTGTCTCCGTATGTGTTCACTGAAAACAGTTGAAAATTAAGCATCTTGCATTATTCTGTATTCTTATGTTAGTCTGCAATGGTAATAGTGAAGCATATTTTAAACGCTAAAATATTTGCAACCAACTTTTAACCAAGAGCCATGTTGCTAACAGATGCCTAGTAGAATCTAAGCATGATAAATTCGTCTTATTCAGAAACTCAGTGTCTCAAAAGTTGCACTCAGAAGAGACATATTCATTTTTGACTTAGAAAAAGTTTCTCATAAACAAAAGATGAACTTTAAAATATCTTAAATGTTTCTTATGTTTAAGTAGTTCTATAAAGGATAGATAGTATTGTAGCTAGGATAATACTTGATTGTCCCAGTCCTTTATAGCATTTAACTGGGATTTCATAAGAGTCAATCCAATAGTGCACCTAAAGTAATAGGCCTTTGTTATTGTGCCTTCAAAAGGGGAGGCTTAAAGACTAAAATAAAACAGGTCACGGAAAAGGCTTTGGGAAGTAGAAGCAATGAGGAAAGAAGGATTTCATGCAAAAGACACCCCTGGATCTCAGTGATGTGTGGATTTGGATATATCGAAGTTTGAGTTTTACAAGTCATAATGGTCCATCACCAGTCTGAGCAGGATTCCTAGAAAAAGGAAAGTGAGATAGGTCACCCCTGGTTTTGATACATCCCAAGTTCTCTCTCATTCCTTTTCAATGCAGGGATGCTTAAGTTTAATTATAATAATTAGCATTTACATAGCACTACAAAGGTTGCAAAATACTTTACATAGATGTTCTCATTTGATCATCACAACAACCCTCTGAGACAAATGCTTTTAACTCTATTTTATAGATGAGGAATCTCAGCCTGAAAGAGGTTGAATGACTTACCCATGGTCACACACTTATAAGTGAGGCAGGATTCTAACTCACAACTTCTTGACTTCAAGGCCAACACTGTCCTCTTTGCCGCTTCACACCAGGAGACAGATCTCTAAGGTAGCCCAAAGGAAATAGGTTTAATGTGAGGGACTGAGTTTTTACACAGATATATCAGGTTAATTTCTTATATGTGATGCTATAGGCATGAAGACTAGGTATGGGCTAATAATACAAAGGGCCTAGAAACAAATAGAGGATCCAAACCTGGGGTTTGGAAATCTCAAGAGTAAATAGATAGAATATGAACAGCCCCACAGGCAAGCTTTATGAGTCTCAGCAAATCATTTTGAACTATGAAAGTTACATTTGTAACAGGGTTCTAACACTAATGCTATAGAAGCCTTGTACTGCTCTTTTGTGTTACTTCTGTGCTGCTACAAGTATGCCTTTTTGGTGACTTTAAATGGTTTCCTCCATAGCTCAAATAAAATCATTCTTAATCCTATCAAAGTGGTAACTTCTGAATCTAAAGTTGTAAAATTTCCCTACTTATTCTCCACTCCATAAGAAAACAATGTTTCCCTTGAATCCTAGATGTTTCAACATCTAGCAAAGATGTCAGATTGGGAAATGTTTCATAGGTGTTCTAACTTTCCATATGAAATATGATACTTGCATATAGGTCGAGTATTTTTTGTCACCTTTTACACCACCTGGTACATGTTCAGTGTCAGCTACAGATCACCATTTAAATGAATGAGAGAGTTCTTGCTATGTGCTTATAGACCATTCCGTTTAGGGTAAGCTGAGCAGGTATAATGATGGCCTCTGCCATACATAAAACTGCCAATACTTCTGAGAAAACTACCCAAGTTTCTGTTCTTAACTTTCTGGCTCCTGGTGTCAAAGTAAATGGAAAAGGGATAATTATTGAAAATGATTTCATTGTTTTAAAGCTTTCTGGTAGCACTAGTAGGGAGCTAGATGACACAGTGGATAGAGCACTGGCTCTGGAGTCAAGAAGACCTGAGTTCAAATGTGACCTCAGACACTTATAGGCTATGTAACCCTGGACCAGTCACTTAAACCTATTTGGCTCAATTCTTCATCTGTAAAATGAGCTAGGGAAGGAAATAGCAAACCACTCCAGTGTTTTTGTTAAGAAAACCTTAATAGGAACCATAAAGAGTTAAATACAACTGAAACAACATCAACAACAGTAGCGCTAGTAAAACATTTTGGTGCAGGGAGTAAAACTTGAGAATTACTAGATCTGAGTGATCTCTTCTCCATGTTGTTCTCCATTCTGCATTTCAATAAAAGAATATGCTGAATTTCTAGAGATTTAGAGGCATCCCTCTCCCCCAAAAAATGCACATGTATAGAAATGGTGTTAAAAAAATATTCTTTTGCATTCATGTCATTGTTTTTCTCATTTAGAGAACTATCTAAACACAAATTTATTTACATTATTGTATTTGTGTAGATAATAACATTTTAAACTTGTCTATGATTTTCTGTATTCTAATAGAAATTCAGTTTTTAGCATTTGTCAACACTTCATTCACAGGCCAGAACCCATACTTAAAATCTCTGGTTCTTTTAGGCAGATCTTATTTTCAAATTCAACTGATCAAAGCATTCAGTTTTTTTTTTTTTTTAACCCTTAACTTCTGTGTATTGACTCATAGGTGGAAGAGTGGTAAGGGTGGGCAATGGGGATCAAGTGACTTGCCCAGGGTCACACAGCTGGGAAGTGTCTGAGGCCGGCCGGATTTGAACCTAGGACCTCCCATCTCTAGGCCTGACTTTCAGTCCACTGAGCTACCTACCCAGCTGCCCCCCAAAGCATTCAGTTTTTTGTTTTTGTTTTTTAGCCCTTACCTTCTGGACTCCAAGGCAGAAGAGTGGTAAGGGTAGGCAATGGGGGTCAAGTGCCCAGCGTCACACAGCTCAGAAGTGGCTGAGGCCAGATTTGAACCTAGGACCTCCCGTAAGCATTCAGTTTTAAAGACCAGATTTAGGAAGACATTTTGTTCTTTTGCATTTTCATTAGTGCCAGCTTTTTTGTCATTCTGCTCCTGGATCACAAATGTAACAGATTAAAGAGCTGGTAAAGATATATCTTTTCTCTGTTGTTTGTATATCTAGAACAGAAATAAGCTGCCTAGAACTAGAACTAGGATCAGTCCTTGTAAGTGCAATTTTTTGTCATTATTTATTTTTATTCAGTAAAGTTAAGTAGTTGGTTAGTTTATGAATTGTGCAATGATTTTATTAATTTCTCAAAAATGTAAATGTCTCAAGACGTTTAATATATTTTGAAACTTTTATTTACAAGTCCCTGCCTCCTTGGCATGTAAAAATGAAATGAGCTCATTTTCTTAATGTTTTGCAAATTTTAAACTAACATATAAACATGAACCATTGAAGTTTTGTTGTTTTTTTCTTTTTTAATGACTTATTTACATGATTACCATGGAAATATGTTCCATTTAACCTTCTAAGTATAAAATTGTGCCCACTAGCTTTTTACAGTGTACTTTGTGGCAAGTAGCTCATGTGCATTTGTGTGGATAAGTTAAAGGCAGCGCAAATATATATTTATATCTATATGGGGGGATATATATATATATATATATTTATAATTTCTGATATCTTTTTAGTCCAACTATTTTTGCCATGCCCTTCTTATAGCATTCTTATAATTTACTCTGAATACCATAAAGGTAGCATGATTCAGAAAAATTTAGCAAGGAAAGTATAATAATTATTTGCCATTTTGGACAGTTTTAATATTGAATATTATAGATTAACATCATTATTCCTTATTCTTCTATTTCTGGGCTTTATCACCAAACTGCCTATCATCAAAATGTTATAAAAAGCTCTTTAATCTAGTCTACCTGGCAATAAATAAAACTCTAAATGTTTCATTTAAGTCTGCATTTTAGTTATAGATAACTGGATAACTTAACTATAGGCAAAGTTTTCTTTTCATGCTACAGGAATTCTTTAAAGAATTTATTCAGAACATTGTAAAAATGAAATGTCATCTCACAGGACTCACAAAATTGACTTATATTCTTTTTTTTTCTTTTTTCAGTGATTGCCATTGATATTGATCCAGCTAAAATTGATCTTGCTCACAACAATGCAGAAGTATATGGAGTAGCAGATAAGATAGAATTCATTTGTGGAGACTTCATGCTGTTGGCCTCAGATTTAAAGGCAGATGTTGTATTCCTCAGCCCTCCTTGGGGAGGGCCTGACTATGCTACTGCAGAAACCTTTGATATTAGAACCATGATGTCTCCAGATGGATATCCTTTTCAATTCCTTTTGATTTAATTTGCAAATGGTGTTAAAATAAATTTTATTGTCAAGTTTTGGGGTATGGGAAGAGAAGACAGATTTTCTGCATGTCTGTTATGTACCTGTTTTGGGGGTTGTTTTGTTTTTGCCTAAAATAAATGGAAAAAATGAAGCAGTTATTGGCTTTGGGGCCTGTTGACACTGCCAAAAGGAACCTCAGTGTTTCTCTTATCTAGCCCCTTTGATTTTTATATGAAAACACTAAAGTCTAGAGAGGTCACACCTAGTGAGTGGCAGAGTTTTGATTCAGAGGAACAGGTCCTCTAGCTCTAAATTTTGTGCCCTTTTCTTTTGCACTATTTTCTGGTGATATCCCTCACATTTGGCAGATTAAAACCATGGAGTTTTATGTGCCCTGTCATTGCAAATTCTAACTTCCGTTGGGACCTGCCAGTAGAATCTAAATAGCCCTGTTTCGGTGTCATGTACCTCACTACTGTGCTTTGTGCTTGTCTGAAGACATAACAGTAGGCTCCCTAGGAGAAGGAAATTGGTTTTAGAGTCAGGGGTCTTCAGTTCACCACTTGTACCCTGAGTAACCAGGAACAAATCACATAAACTTTCTGGGCATCATTTCTCTTCATCTGCAGAATGAGAGAATATGCATAGATTAGATGACCTGGAGAGCTCACCTGGTGTGCCCGTAGTCACACAGGGAGCAGACTTTAGCAGTGAGCATCAGAGATGGCATTGCAACCCAAAGTCTTTTACTCCAGAGCCAATTTTCATTACTTGGTACCTCCCTATATTCTTAAATAATAATGTTAATTGGGAATAAGCTAATACTTTTAGGTTAACAAAAGAATTTTGAATTTTCTGTAATCTCTTAATTGATTATTCTAGTACTATATTAAAAACCAAATACATTCCTACGTAATAGTTTAAATAATTTAGGTTTGTTTACTACTTAAACCCATGCTATATAAATAATTGAGGAAATTATAGGTATTAAATCATATAATGTCCCTTCTTCCCCACCAAAAAATAGAATTACAAGATAAAAGAAACTACTAGTCATATTTGGGTAACCTATGAGGGTTTATAATGTTACAACTGTTATTATTCCATTTCTGGGTGAGGAAATTGAGGCTGAAAAGTTGTGACTTGTTCATTGTCACATAGGTTTGAAATATTAAATGCAAAATGAATTCACATCTCCTAACTCCCAGACCTCAGCATTCTCTTCTCTCATAAGTCACAGTGCCCTTTCAAATGAAATAATTCTTTGAAATCATTAGTAGATAAAATGGGTATTTTGTAAACTGTAAAATTCTATAAAAAAGCTTGATTACCTTTTCACTTGTTTGGGGTTTTTTTTGAACCAGACTTGTGATTTCTTTGGTACAAGCAACTAGCACCTTCTCTTTAACTTGTCTGGGGGACTGCAAGGTTAAGGGATATTCCCAGTCACATGGTAAATGTGTCAGTGGGAAATCTCCAATGCCAGTGTCATCTTCTGTCCACTGAACCATAGCTTCCTCTCATGTCAATCTATGGCTTTTGTTACAAATCTAAAAATAGAGATTTTTGTTTTTAAAATGAGATGATACTGCTTCTATAGTAAAGATTTTGTCTTATTAATGATTATTATTATTAAATTTAAGAATAAAAGCATTGTCTTATATTGGGGACCATCTTTTAACTGACTAAATTAGGTTTCATTTAGTGGCAATTAACTTATGTCTGTTATTTTTCCTTAACTTATTTCAACATTTGAAATTTTCAGGCTATCCCAGATGATCACTAAAAATATTGTATATTTCCTTCCGAGAAATGCTGATATTGATCAAGTAAGTTATGATTGAAGGAATGTTGATAAATATGGCTCTGGTTTAACTATTGGTTTAGTTTAACAGGTACATTGATTATTAATTATTGATACAACAATACACCATTTGATATTCTCCCATCTTTCTCTGCTAAACTTTGTAGATTCATTCTTATAGTTAGTCTCATTGCAGCATATTTAATTAATATTACATGATTAATTTGTTGAATGGTAAGTATGTAACACAGGTTGATGAGATTTAGATCATTAAGTCCAACCCCTTTGATGTGATAAATTTATCTGATGAAATAGAGCTTCAGCTGCCTCTGAATAGTAGGTATTCGATAAATACTGTTGAAAGAGGGGGGAAATTATCATTTTTTGGACGTTGTACCATGTGTACAGCTTCCATGTAATGAAAAACTAATGTATTTGAACTTTAAAAAATTACAGAATCATATCTGTGAAAGCTTTGGTAGTAGAAAGGGGTATAGCAGTGAGATGGCTCTGTTATGGGGAGTTTTAGGGTGTGTGTGCCATTACTAGATGTGTTTACCTCCTTTAAAGCTTGAGCAAAAAGACTTTTAGCTTAACCCTTGAGTTTATGTATGTACCAGCATAATGTAATTGTTAACCAATTCAGAAGCATAAAAGGGAAATTTACTAGCATTCAAATTAACTCTCATATTCTACTTGGACTGTTTTCAGAAAAAGCTAGAAAGAAAACTCAGATTTTCACACCCTGCTTTCTTTCCTCAACTAAAATCATTATAGAGTCTCAGAAAAAAAGGTATTCTGTTACATTATTAGGTTTAGTTGGAAATAACATCTGGATATTTGATGCTGTTGACCATCTTTGCTAGATACTTCTCTCTTATCTTTTTTGACACTACCAGTCCTGGTTCTCCTCTCTAATTATTCCTGTTTCCTTTTGTGATTCCAGATCCAAATCATGTACCTTCATTACTGATGTACTCCAAGTCTCTGTCATAAGTTCCCTGCTTTTTTCTTTGTATATTCATTGACTTTGGTAGCTCCCCTACATAGGATTATCTATAATTTCTATGTTAAATAATTCATTGGTTACTTATTAATCATTTCAAATGTGACATCCAAGAAATAATTTCAAACTCAACATTACTAAAAATTTTTTTTATTTTTCCCCCACACCCTCCCCACTTACAGACCTTTTTTATGTCTAAAGCACTACCATTCTTACAGTCTCACCAGTTTGCAAATTTGGCATTATCCTTAACTATGCACTCTTGTTTTTTCACATATAAAATCAGTTGCAAAATCTTGCCATTTCTACCTCTAGAACATCTCTCAGATGCAACCTCTTCTGTCTTCTTGCACAGTTACCGCTTTAGTTCAGGCCCTTTTCACTTCATACCTAGATCATGGCATTGGCCTCCTAAATGGTCTCTCTCCTTCAAGTCTCTTCCTCAGTCCAATCTGTCCTCCACATTGCTGCTGAAATGATTTTCCTTAAGTACAGATCTGACCATATCACTCCCCTGCTTCCTATTGCCCCTCGAATCAAATATAGACTTTATCTGTTTAACTTTTTTTTTTTTTAAACCCTTAACTTCTGTTCATTGGCTCCTAGGTGGAAGAGTTGTAAGGGTGGGCAATGGGGGTCAAGTGACTTGCCCAGGGTCACACAGCTGGGAAGTGTCTGAGGCCGGATTTGAACCTAGGACCTCTCGTCTCCAGGCCTGACCCTCAATGCCCCTTCTGTTTAACTTTTAAAGTCATTTCAATCTTGCCCCAACTATCTTTCCAACCTCATGGTACATTGCTCTCCATCCATCCAGTTCTTTGTTCTTCATACATTCCTTTCCATGTCCCATCTCTGTACCTTTGCACTGGCAGTCCCCCAGGCCTCAGGTGTGTATCCTTTTTACCATTACCTCCTAGAATCCCTTTCTTCAAGACTTAATTCAGGCAGTACCTGCTATAGAAAATTTTTCCTGAATTAGGAAATGGTGCCTACTGGTGCTTCCACAATCAGCTTTTAGGTAAATATTGTATATTTATGTGCTGCTTATATATTTTTGTGTGTGACGTTTGCTATTTTCATTTAATGGTATGAGCTCTTTAGAGATTTTGTCATTTATTATATTTGTATATACTGTGCCTTTCCTAGTGTCTGGCATCTATTAGCTGCTTAATCAACAATTATTGATTGGCTGCTCGGAGATGGTGGAATAATGGAAGGGATCCTAAACTTGGAATCAAAAGAGACAAGGATTCAAATACTTCTTCTGACACTTAAAAGCAGTATGACTATAGACAAGTTATTTCAATCTCACTGAGCTCAGTTCCTCATACCAAAAAAAAATATGAATAATAATAACTGTCTTTACCTACCTCAAGGTTTTAAAGATTAAATGAGAGGTTTATAGATAAAGCTTTTCTAAACTTTAGAGTGCCTCATAAATGTCAGTATCATTAACATTACTTGGAATCCCATATAAAGATAATGACCTTCCCTGAAAAAAAATAATCTTCCTCAGACAGAATGTCAGCTAGAAGGGACCTCAAAGACTTTCTAGGCCTATAGTCAAGGACCTTCAAGGGTTTCATATATTTTTTTCATGGGGTTCTGAAATTGAATGGTGAAAACACAACTTTCAATATAATTTGTTTCCTTTGTAATTCTATGTATTTTATGCATTATTCTAAGAAGAGGTCCAGAAGTTCACTAGAATGCCAAAGAGTTCTATGACACAAAAAAGTTAAGAACCCATGATCTAGTCAGACTTTTAACTGGTCAGGAATCTTTTCTATAATGTTTCCAAAAAGTAGCCTTTAAACTGTTTTCATCTGGCATTAAAGGAGTTAAGAGAGCTCAAGTAAGGTCAGAGTCAGCCTAAATTTAAGAATATTTTCAGTTCAGCTCAGTGCTCTATTTCAAGGGGAAAAGTAATAATAAAATTTAATCTAAATAGCAGTAAAATTAATATTAGCTAACAGTATTTTGTACAAGAACAAAATATTGCACTTTTGCACAGTGTGCCAGTAATTTTGTTGGTCTTGAATTATTTAACATTTCATTAGGTCATCTTTTAAGATAAGATATCCTATTCATTCAGTGATTTACACAGTCCATGTAATTCACTACTATATATATTAAATAATCTGAGAAGAGATTATGTTAACTTTGCTAAAAATGTCTGCTATGCTGTGACAAATGAATAGGCTAATTCGAATACCAGGTTAACTCTAGGAAATGTTCTATTCATTGTATTTGACCATTAAACTAGTGCTAAGCATTGACAATTTATTTTTACATAAATGATTATAACCTTTATTTGGGAGAAAGGGTTAGTATAAATAAATAGTAATTTGCCCTTTACTAGTTCTACTGGAAGTAAAACTGTTTTTAACTTGCCAAAGGTCTTAGGACTTGTACTTTATAATTTCCTCCTCTAGAGGGAGTAGCAATACTAATAAATCATTGAAGAGGATGAGTGAAAGCAAACATTTTTTCAGGTACTTTGGTTAACATTTGATTCAAATAAAAATTTCAGTGGGAGTTCTTCACTTTTACTCTGGGTTGTTTTGTTTCTTTTTTTTATTTCCCCACTAAAATGTCATTGGTTGCATGGGTGACATACAAACTGCTTCTTCACAAAGCAATACTAATTACATTGATTCTCATTCCCATTGATAGTTAATCAATCATAACCACCAGAACTTACAACAGAAAACTATAGCCTATAAAAAAGTAAGAATTAAGAGTCAACATACTCTGGCTTTTCCTCATTTGGGAACAGCCACCACTACCCTGCCCTGTAGGTGTTCCTCAGAGACAAGGGAAGCAGGAATTTTAGAAGTTCTATAGGTTCAGGACTGGAAGACAAAAAAGGTATCTGAAAAGTAGGAACAGTTTTAAAGAGCTGGCTCAAGGACAGTCTCCACATAGAATTAAATTGTCTAAAGTCCTCATAATTAGAGAGGGATTAATTTCATTTGATGAGCATCCTCTTTAAAATACAACTGTCCTTAGAAAAACTAAGTAACTATCAAGCAGTCATCGATTACAGTTATATTAATTAGATTGTTTTTAGGCGGAGTTTTGGTTGAAGGGAGGGGATAAAAGGTGGATAATTTGGAACCATGGAAAACTTTAGATAGAATTGTTAGCATTGGCATGTAGATGAGGAGAAGATAAAATGCTAAAAATAAACTATCTATTTGAGTGTATTTTACATAGGACAGGGAGAGGAAATACTCATTCTTGTACTTCATGTGCCCCATGCTCCTCAAACCCAGAGTAGTGGCAGAATCATTAGAGTGAGTCTGGACTACTGCTTTTTCTATTAATTACTTATTAGACTATTTTTCTGGGCTTTGGTTTCCTTTTAGCTCTAAACCAATTCTGTTTCAACTACTCTAGAAGTTGATGCCTAGCCATTTCTTCTGTAAGGAATATTCTGAGCTGATTTTAAGATAAGTACCTACTCTGTATAAGTAACTATTCTTATTTTAGGATAGTTTAGATATAAACCTGCCTCATATCTGAGAGCTGGAATAAATGATTTCTATTGTTTCTTTCTGAACAAGAAATCTATGGGGAAAAGGGTCCCAGGATTTCTTGTGTCAGTGTTTTTGGGCATTCTCTATTAATGGTGTAGTGATAGTACCAATAAACAAGTATGTACCATAGGGCAGTTATGTCAAACACAAATAGAAATAGGGTCAGTAATCCATTCATAAGAACCCTTGCAAGTTGCATAAAAGTTTTAAAATAGGATATTATCTATATTTTATTTTTATTTATTTTGCTAAATATTTTTCAGTTACATTTTAATTTGGTTAAGGCTGTACTCATGAGTGTTGTGGGCCACCATATGTTTGACATGTTTGCCCTTGGGTACTTTATAGCCTTTATTTTTTAACTGCAAAAAAGAAAAAAGATACATATTAAACTATATATGTATATAATATTTGCCTTTTCTCTAAGGCATTTACCATATATACATAATATTTGCCTTTTCTCTAAGGCGTTTACCATAATTCTATTCCTATAGTAGGTACATGCTCTTAGTTGACTACATTACCATTTAGGATTACTCTGCCCTAACTCCTAATTTCTTATCAATCAGCGTCTTTCCAGTAGAGAAATTTATCAGGGAAACAATTGATTTTTTTTTTGGTTAATTATATTTTATTTTTTGTTGTTTCATCTCAAGATATACACTGAATAAAAAACTAAGAAAGAGAAAAGTGATAGTATTTGCCCAATAGTACTGATAAAGCATTAGAGCCCAGACATCATCTTGACTCCTGGTCTTGTGCTCTGTATAACAGATGAGGGGGCCACCTTTAGCCCTGACAGCTTTGTGTGGCACCAAAGAGTGTTGTTATTGGGCATTGTGCTACTTACCATTGTGTAAATGGAATTAGCTCAAGCCCATTCATAGTTAAAACTCTAGCCACCAGAGATAATGTCATCCCCACCTCCCTTATTGGGGAGGGGAAATGAGTTACCCACACGTGACAATAAGTAACAAATCAAGAACAAGGGACTGCCCTTTGGGCAGTCCAAAACCAGTATTGAGGCTGCCATTTGTCCACTTGAATTAGAGGTGGACCCCCAGGAAGTGACAAAAGACACTATCTCTTCAAGTATGATGGTAACTTCCTGTTGAGGCAGTTCTCACTTTGAACTTGGTGCTGAAGGATCTCAGCTGAGACCTCAGGCAGCTTCTCCTCTGAATTGTCATGTGGGTAAGTTAGGCTGACTTCCTTGGGCCTACCTTGGCGTTTTCCAGACTCTCTACCTCAAGTAGGCTTCTTGCCTCTCTGATTGCTAAGGCCTTGTAGCTTGTAGCCTGGTTTAATTAGTCTCTTAACCCTCTCTCCGTCCAGGCCTCTGCCGGCCTGGGCCAGCCTCTCCCTCTGTCTATTTCCTTACCTTTTACCTTCCTAATTGTAAATAAACTACCATAAAACCCATCCTGACTTGGGTCTGTTTTAATTATGGAATCAATCTGAATTATTGATTCCTGGTGACCACACCTTAAAATATATATATCTATATAATATCTAATTTCTAAATATTATACCATATTTACTTCTCCCTAGACACATTTTGTTTTCTTCCTTTCCTTTCCCTTTTTTCCTCTCTCTCTTTAAACTTTCCCATTTTTATATGCACACGTTATTTAGATCTAAGAATGGTAGCTAAAACTAAAGAAGTCACTGACCCTTACAAATCAGAAAAATATATCAAACATGTAACACCATCACACACTTCTAATGTGAATGGTAGGACTAATATCTAACCAAAAACATTTCTTATAGATCACAGTTGCTAAATAGAAAAAAATTTATTCTTTTAATGTTGGTATTGCAAAGTTTTCATTATATTTAGATCAAATTAATTGCCTTCAGTTAGGTATATATTTAAATGTGTGCACTCAGACTGTGAGACAAATTCTCATTTTACAATAATAGTTGGGTGGGATTTCTACATTGTAGTACTGAGAAAATCTCTTTTGGAATGCATATCCTATTCCTATCAAAATGTTTAATACCATGTGGCTTTACTTAAACCCTTGCTTGCATTCCAGTCTTTATATTAGACTGTTAAAAACCATAAAAAATCTGAGATTTTAAAACTAAATCTGTGATGGATTTAGGAAAAATACAAAGCTTTGTTCAAGTAACCAAAATAAATGTGGAAGGAAACCTTTGAACTGAGTACTTTGCACATATATACTTGTATGTATATGGTCTTTAATCTTTGAGATCCAAATTCTAGGTATCTGCTTTTGAAAACTCAGGGCGATTTTTTTTTTCAAGTCCAGAAACATTACTGGCTGGGATTCTCAATATATTGTACTGCCTTGGAAACTGAAGTTGATAATTACTTTTTGTAGTTTCAGGTGTACATTTTGCCATACCATAATGAAAATTAGAATAAATATAAAATGAAGTTTCTTGAAGTCACCAGAATCAGATAATTTACTTGTGATGGCCAAATATCTGTTATTCATATCATAATTATAACACTTCTTTTTACATCCTGAGATCTGAATCTCTTTCAGAATAGAGCTGAGCTGTTAATGATTTTTTACCAGAGATCAGGCATGCTAAAATATTTCAGAAAAGACTTTTTACTCTAGAAAAAGAACATTCTCTAAATGAGCCTGGTACCAGCATTCAGCTAGGGCAGTGGTTCCCAAACTTTTTTTTGGCCTACCACCCCCTTTCCAGAAAAAAAATATTACTTGGCCTCCTGGAAATTATTTTTTTTTTAATTTTAGTAGCAATTAATAGGAAAGATAAATGCACCTGTGGCCATCACCGCCCCCCTGGATTGCTGCAGCACCTACCAGGGGGTGGTAGCACCCACTTTGGGAATCACTGAGATAGGGGTATTAGTAGCAAAATGATCTGTTCCTTCTCAGAAGAAATGCTGAAACATGAACTCTGCTATAGGAAAAGTACCTTAAGTATACTGAATGTGTGAGGGGTAGGGTGGGGGAAAGAGGGGCAGGACTGTTTTGGGATAATTTATTGAGCAGGCTATCTCCCTGGTTTCATAAATAGCAAACTAACATGTAAAACTTTTCTTAACAAAACATCTCTAGGAGGAAAAATTGTCTCCATGAATTTTCAGGTACTATAGAACATATTAATTTCTGTTCATCCCCTAAAAGATGAATTCAGTAGTAGCTTTTTACTTTATGATGAAGGATGTTGGCAATGGTATTTCCTAATGAATCTATAGGAGTAATTTTAGGAAATAGGGTAGGTAGAAGTTTTTCTTTGCCAAAACATTATTCAAAACAATTGTTTTGCCATCATATTTTAAAGGCATGGATTGCAGTGTAAAACATTAAGTTCTCTATCTCCCATGTCTCTGATATCATTTTAAGCAAACAGGAGGTTAAAGTTTTAATAAGAAATATATCTTAATAGTTCTCAAAGGCTTAAGTAATTTATTCTATGTGATCAACCATTCCTAGTAAACATAATATCTAAATTGATACAAAATTAGGACATTTTAAATCATGACAACATAACTTGATATTATAGTATCTGTTGTCTCATTAATCTCTTGTATATGCCTTTATTTTAATTTAAATTTTTTTTCAATCACCAAAAATACAATCTTCCAGCTCCCCCATCAAGAAAGAAAGGAAAAACAGTCCCAGTTATAAACACAGAAGGTTAGCAAAACACTTTTGCACTGACTACCCTCACATGTGGACATAACCCCTCCCAAATGGATAAGTAGGGGTGCATAACTACTTTTAATTCCCACAAAATGGCTTTGCATTGTGGAGATAACCTTGCAGAAAAAAACACTATCAGTCAAATTTTGAGATTGTTATATTCTCTGGACACATTATAAACAAATTTATATAGGAAAACTTAACCTAGACACAATGGAAAAGGCTCTTGGGATAGATGAATTTGGGATCAGAGTACTTTCAGGTAAAACTGAGAGTTCAGTGCTCCTAAGTGACCAACTTGGTCATATTTCAACCATCTGACCAAAAGAGCCTCAGACAGGAGACTTGAGGTTTCTGGTCCTTGTTCTGAAATTAACTGAACCATTTTCTCCTTTGAAAAATAAAGGAGTCTAAAAAGTGGTTTCTATATCCCTTCTAGCCCTGTTGGTCTTGGATAGTTGAGATTTGGATTTCATTTTATGAAACTCACTCGGGTCAGCTTCATTTCTAATAAGAGTAGAATGGGTAACTCACTAGGCTTCTCTGGGACTCAGTTTCTGTAAAATAAAGGTGCTGGGCTAAGTATAGTCAGCCCTCATTGTTCTTAGATTTCTTATTTAGATTTAGACTTAGATTTCTTAGTCAACCCCAGAAATCAGTGTTCACACCACTTTAGTGGTCATATGAAGACCGACAAAAACTTTTGAGTCTCCCATCACGCAGCTGTGGTTGAATAAAGTGATGGCTTGCCTTCATGATTCTCATATACTTTTCACAATCTCTTTAGTGACATATTTTTCACTTTTTTGTGCTTTTTGTTAATGATTTTGCTTTTGTAGATGGCCTCCAAACAGTGCTGAATTGCTATCCTGAGCACAAGGCTGTGATGTGTCTTACAGGGAAAATATTTTTATTTGATACCATTACTCAGAACATGAATTTTAGTGCTATGGCCAGAAGTTCAATGTTAATGAGTCAGTAATATGGTACATCCAGAAAAAGGAAGAGGAAGTTTACCAACCTGTATATGAAGCTACTCCGGAAACTGCTAATATAAATGTTGTGACCAGAGGTTCACAGGAACCTAACTCTGTATTTTCCCCTAGAAGCAATGGTTTGTAGTTTGTAGTCATTTTATAGAAAATAACTAGCATGAATTATTTAAAATTTACTGTAATTCTTAAGGCCCCTTCCAAGTCTAACATTCTTTCAAAATTCTTTGAAGCTCTAGTAAGAATTGGCTTTAAGCCTTCTTTTAGCTTCTTCCCCCAAATTCTCTCTCTGCTCTCTGGTAATGACCAGTCAAAACCCCTCAGTAATTGAGATTCTTAGATGCTTAATGAGAAGAAAAAACTAATTAGTTCAGGTGGGAAACTATTTTAGGAATTAGTTAAAATAGGAAGCCACCAAATATTACATTTGCTTTCCTAAAGTTACCCTCACCAGCCAATGTCCTAGGATCACTGTCTTCCACCCACTGTGGAGAAGCAGCCCAAAAGAGGGAGTAAATACACAAAATCTTTAGTGAGAATTCTTTAATTGAAAACAATTTGTTTTACAAAGCCATTATTCTTATTTAGGTAATACTAGAATATATAGCCTACTTCAAACATTTATATTTAGGCCTTTTTTTCCTGCTACATAAAATTTGAAGTTCTGGCCATTGTTTGGTTTTTTTTTTCTTATTTCAGACTACAGTAGCTATAAAATAGATGTATTAATCTTCTGTTGTAAATTATTGCCTTACTAAAAAAAGCCTAGTGCACTTTGCATTCCCTCTCATGATGTGACCAAAATATCATTTATTTGGATGCCAACTCCTTATAAACTGTATTGCTATACACAGTCCTAGGACCAGTTTTGGGGATTATGAGAAATGAAGAATGAGCAAAGAGTTTCTTTTCTCTTATCAGCATTTTGTAGATCTTTAGCCATAAGAGAGATCAACTCTTAAAAATTGATTAGACAATAGAAACTTTAAAAAGCAATATTGGACATGAGATCTAATATCATGTGTTTTAATTTTCTCTGAAAAAATTGTTTCATTGGCTAATTTTTTAAAGATATTTTATTAATGCTCTTATTTTACATCACTGTAAACAAAATTGCTATTGTATATTGCTTCACTGTGCTCTTGCCTTCCATCATCTTTGCCAAGAAGCATCATAAAGAGTTACGAAGCCTTTCCATTATTGTGGGTGTCACGTACACTCTTCTCCTGTTTCTGCTTGAATTAATTGGGGCATCAATAAAAATCTTCCCAATTTTCTCTAAATTCTTCCTATTTTGTCATTTCTTATGACATAATGATACACATTCATGTGCCAATTTGTTCAGCCATTCACCAATGAGAGAGAACCCTTACCTAAATTAAGATGATTAAGAAATCATCTGAAAGTTGTGACACACCAATGCCACCACCAGCAATCAATCTGTGTAATAATCTCCTGTTTTTCCCTTACTGTTCAAAAAGAGTGGTCCCCACCCTTTTCAGGATTCAGTCACTGCCTTAAAATCCTATGCTGAGCTCCCAATTCCTACTTTCCTCTTTGCCTCCTAAGCAAAAAAAAAAAAAAAAAAAAAAATGTTAAAGAAAGAAACTTGTAGAACTAGAATATGTACATTAGATGATTATATAACTTAACAATGGAGTTAAGCAGATTTTATTACAAGTGTGGCATTAGGGTTTTTCACTGCCTTAAAAATACAAAAGAAGCCCATCCATTTGTTGCCACAGCTATTTGCCTGCCTAAAAAGTGGAGTTGGTGGGTGCAATTTGGTGATGCTAAAAAGAATGGAGGCCAGAATATAGAGTCCCCTATTCCATTTTTGCCCTGTGGGAAAGACTTCAGAATTTTTAAGTCATAAAAACAGGAAGCTTGTGTTCCTAAAAGGAGGAAGACGGCTTTTATTGTCAAAGATGATAGTTGATGTCATGTATATAATGCTTTATATACATATTTTACATAAGTTGATCCTCACAACAATCCTTTGCAGTAGATATTAATGTGCTTATTTTATAGGTCATGAAACTAGAATCAGAGAATGAATTTTCTTGCCCAAGATTACAGAGCTAACAAAGAAACAAAACTAGTACTAAAACTTGGATATTATTATTCCAAATTCAGTGATATTTCCATGTGGATAAAGTAAGAGAACGTTGCTTAATTGATCTGAGGACCATGAACTTAAAGAATTTTTAAAAATATGTCTTGATAACTATTTCAATAAAATTGGTTTCCTTTGCAGTCCTACATATGTTATATATTTAAAATATTACAATGAAGGTCTATAGACATTATACCATATTTCTGTAGGGGTCCATTCACACACAAAAAAGTTAAGAATTCCTTCTTAAAAGTAATAGAATGTATTATAAAGCTCATGGGTAATTTAGAGCCTATCTGTGCTGACCACCTTGTTTTACATGTGAGGAAATGAGGCTCAGAAAGTAAGCAACTATAATAAATCTTGGCATCAGAGTTGAAGCTGAGCTTCCTGACATCTAGCTTTTAAATGGATTTTCTCTAAAATAAAATGTCAGAAAAATATGAGAGGCACACTAAAGTCTTCTGTGCTGCATATAATCCCAATATGAATAGCCAGGGGCTTCCTTATAGTCTAACTTACTTTGTTATATAAGTTCTAGAAATTTTTTTCCTGGTATCCAGTTCTGGGAATTGATAGGAAAGAAAAGCTTGTTCTTTGACCAATGAAATCATTCCGTGTTAGTGTCCTTCACCAAGAAAATAAAGAGAAAAGTAAATTTGACTTTTCTTTGAAACTGCGAAGATGTCCATGTTTGCCAGTAATACTGTCTTTTCTAGAAAGGAGAGAACAAGTTCAAATTATACAACCTTTCAAAGATTGATAATTTGTGTCTGACTCTTTGTGACCCCACTCAGAGTTTTCTTGGCAAAGATACCAGAGTAGTTTGCTGTTTCCTTCTCCAGCTCATTTTACAAAAAGGAAACTTTCAGAAATACTCTCATTTTATTCATCTGAAAAGGAATTTTTTTTTTTTTAGACCCTTAACTTCGGTGTATTGTCTCATAGGTGGAAGAGTGGTAAGGGTGGGCAATGGGGGTCAAGTGACTTGCCCAGGGTCACACAGCTGGGAAGTGGCTGAGGCCGGGTTTGAACCTAGGACCTCCTGTATCTAGGCCTGACTCTCACTCCACTGAGCTACCCAGCTGCCCCCTGAAAAGGAATTTTTAAACAAAGAAATTAAGACATCTGTGATGGTTGAGTGAGTATCAGAAAGTTATTTGGAAAACTTAGGGAAGAGATTAAGATTTACATATTTCATTACACGGATCTCATTTCTCAACAGATAGGCCTTTTTATCTTTGAAAGAGGATTCATTTGGGTGTCGTTTGTTTTTTTTTCTCTTATGGAGAGAAAGAAGAGTAATTTTGATATATTTTTGTGAGTTTCTTTTCACAAAAGGAAAGAAACATCATTTCCTGTTACAGATCCCAAAGAACTATTCATCAGAAATTCCTGTCCCCAGCTTTTTTTCCTATTATGTTTCCTTTCAAACAAGTAACATTGGAAAGGAAGGATTGTTCTTCTTCCGTTTTCTAAAGTACATTTCTAAACACAACCATTGTTTCAGATGTCTTTTTCCTAATTTTATTGCAACAATGATGAAATCTGTAGACAGTACAAAAGTCATTTCATTCTAACCTAATTTTCTTCTAACTAGACTTCTGCAAATTTTATTTTAATCATTCTACAATCAATTTTTTTCCTCTACTCCATTTTTCCATCTCTAGGAGAAAATGCTTTTACACCATAGTAGTTTAAAGTTCAAGTGGGAAGGACTATTGCTTCCCTTCTTAAAATTATTATTTCTGTTCACAAACAAAAACTATCGCTCGTCACTTTTTTACTTACAGATTAATTTTTGTTTCTACATGCTTCATGTAACTCTTGCATTCATTCTCTTGTGTCCTATCCCTAGATTTACATCAGAAAGCTGAAGGTGAATGTTTTATTTTGTTCCAGTTTTCCAAAAAAATGAATATTCCCACATTAGCCCACCCTTGAAAAAATATGTAAAAAATATTTTCTGCCCTTCCATATTTTTCTTGAAACTCAGGTCAGTGAGCTTCCAATCTTTTCTTTTAGAATGCAAACCAAATTGATGTGGAAGTGATTTCTTAGCTAAAACTAATTTACTCCATACCACTCAGTTTTGTTAGTTTATATTCAATGTGATTGCACACCAGCTTACTAAAATGTATTTTAAAATATTTTAAATGTACATAGGAAAGGGAAAAGGAGGAAGTAACTAAACAATACATAGTCAGTTAAGCCTGCAGAGGAAAGATAAGGATAGCTTAAAACATGGTAAAGAGTAAAAGTTTGCTTTAAAACAGAATCCTTTATTGAGTTGGACTAGATCATCTCAGAAGTCCCATAGATTTAGAATTAAGAATCCTTGGAAGTCATCAAGCCCAACACTAAGTATGTTGCATGTAGGTCACAAGTGGCAGAGACTTCAGCCCCAAACTTCTTGAATAATGCTTGAAATTGAATGGCTGTGACCATAAGATTGGGGGGAAGGGAGAAGACAATTCCACAAAACTAACCAACACATCTAGTATGTCCAAGAGTATGTGTGAAATGTTTCACAAATGTAACCTTTCTTTTTTGTTCTTATGATACATAGTTTACAGTTAGCCTTTTTCCTGTGAAGATATTGATTCATAGACATTAAATATTTATTAAAACATTTTAATTTGGAATATTTCTTATTTGGAGACAAAATAATTACTAAAATGCATTTAAGTAATAACCATGAGCACCGGCTTTCAGTATCACGTTTTCTGTCCTTTTGTCAGTTAAAACTTATTCTCTGTATAAGTCCAAGTGTGGTATTTAGATATTTGAAAATAACACTATTTAAGTGTTTCTTAGAATCTAAAATATCTCTGAGTTGATAGTTAATCTTCGCTGGATATATAGGTAGAAATCTGTAGATACATAAAGATAAGGTATGGGTGTGTATTTTTAAGTCTGATGCTTCATTGTGGTGTGGAGATGATTTGAGGGTTCTCAAGAGCTATAACAGTGAAGTATAAGCTCTATAAGGTTCTAGCTAGACTAAAAATTAGACTTTTATGTAAAGATTCATCAACAGGCTTCATAACTTTCATCCAAGGGCCATTCTAGCTAAGTTTGGGGAAGCTTATTACCAAAGAGTTGACCACTAGGTGAGATCTATCATTTGTCACTATTTTCACAGCTACAGAAACCTACAGAGCCACATCTTGGACCCTTTTTTCTTCTTCCTCAATGATACTTCACTAAGTGATTTCATCAATTGCTGTCATTAACTCTCTGCTGATTTTTCTGAATTCTCTTTATCTAATCCTAACCTCTCAACTGACTTTCAGGTTATCTTAAAATTCAGCATGTCCCAAAGTGAACTCATTATCTTTGCCCAAAGATTCTCCACCTTGCAAGCACCCTACTACCACCAAGGGCCCTCTCATTCCCCAAACTTACAAACCAGAGTGTCTTCCTCATCTCCTATGCCCCATATTCAGCTGTTGCTAAGGCCTATTGGTTTCCCCTTTGCAACATCTCTTAGAAGTGCAATCCTTATTACCTCATATTTGGATTATTGCCATTGCCTCCTGGTGCATCTTTCTGCCTCAAGTCATTCCAGTCCATTCTCCATTGAGATTATCCATTCTCCTCTCCTATATGTGGCCTCTCCCTTCTTCTTTCTATCCTTTCTTCCTTCTAGTGGCTCCCTATCACCTCTGGGATCAAATACAAAAATCATTTGTTTGGCATTCAGAGCCCTTCAAAACCTATACCTCCCCCACATACCCCATCTTTCCAGTCTTCTATCTTACACACTTAGCTACATATTCTTCAGTTCAGTGCCATTGGCTTTCATATTGTTCCTCCCTTCAGACACCCATCTCCTGACTTTATGGGATTTGGTGGATACATAGTTATTGCAAGTTGTCTTCCCCATTGTGAGCTCTGCAAGAGTAAGAACTATTTTTTGCCTTTCTTGGTATCCCCAAAGTTTAACACAGGGTCTGGGATGTAGTAGGCACTCATAAGTGATTTTTGGTTCTTTGATTATCCCCTATATCTTACACGCACTCTCCTCACTTCTGTTCCATAGAATCCCTCACTTCCAAGGCAAAGTGTTCATGCACCACTTTCTGATAGTGCTTTTCCTCCTGGAAGGTAGAGAAAGTTTTCCTTTTTTGTTGTTGTTTTTATATCCTCTGTGCTTGGGGTAGTGCTTAGGATATAGCAGGGACTTAATAAATGCTTATTAGAGAGGAAATTCATACCAAAATCAGGAATCACTGAAATATTTAAGCATCTACTTTGATCCAGAGAAGAGTTTGGAATTTGGATTATTGAAATAAATCTTAAGAAATTATTACGAGCAGTTTCATTTGGTAGTCTTTGGAAAGAATATTTGTAACAATTGATGCAAAACAACTTCCTATAGCTAAGCGTGTGGAAAAAATCAGCCTGACCTAGAAGTCCTAAATTTTTTAAAATGTAACATTTCTTATCACTTGCAAATTGAGCCTCCTGAACTATTTTAACTTCTGGCTTCTTCTTAAATGTCAGGTTCCTTATTGGAAAAAATAGTATGTTTTTGTCTTGGGGTCTGTTTTTTCTTCACATATAACTGTTGTTGTTGTTGTACACTTCATCTTTACCTCTGCCTCTGTTAAACTTGTTTTCCATTATTGCCTTTCTTGTTTGGTAGCTCTTGTCTAATTGCAGCCTTTGAAAAGCAAAAATGTTAAGTAGGTTATATGTTATATCTTCCTTCCCTGTTTCTTTAACTGTCCTTTTTTTCTCCTAAAGTAGAGAAAGTTGAATAGGTTTAAATACATACTCATTAGTAATGTATGATGAGCTTTTTACCCTCTATCAGTTGCTGCATTGAGTATTTGACACTTGTGGCCCACTGAAATTGTTTAGTTTGATCTATTTTTAGCTCATGTAACATCATCTTTGTGTTGGTGAGTGCTTAGTTAATCATTTCTGCAAGGTGTAGAAATAAAGAAAAAATTATGGAGTCATACCAGCGAGCTAAACTAAAGTAGGCCATAATTTCCTTGTAAATACTATGAACCACAATTTTTCCAGTTGGTTCATTTGTTTCTGTGTGGTGATGCTGTGACATCACAATTGCAGAAAATGTGTATATGCTCTCAGTCATGCTCATAGATCATCTCTGAGCAAAATCTTGAAATAAGTTTGGCTTTAATGTGTTTCCTTTTGCCCTCGCCAGAAGTTGCCCATTGCCCTCTTATAATCTCAGGGCTGCTCACTGTGCTATCCCATGACATTCTTTCTTCTATTCCTGAGATGATGATCTGCTCATTTAACTTTTTCTTTTCAATCAAATATCTTCTAAATACACCAACTCAGGCCAGTGAGAGAAGTATTTAGAGGCAGATAAACCTTGCAACAACACTGTCCACTTATAATATGGAACTAACTCCCAGATATTGCTATTTTGGCATATTAAAATAAATGCAGTCATCATGTCTATACACAAAGAGCCAAAGCCATAAATTATTAATCCTGTTTTAAGTCTGACACCTTTAACAGTTATTCCACTGCCGTACTCTCATTCAATTATTTTCTTTTTTTAAATAACAACAATAATAGCTGATATATAGAGTCCTCTAGGGATTTTGAAATGTTTTACATAAAATTCCAACCTGACATTTAAGGATGCATTCACAAAGTTTTCTTCCCTTTTGTATCACTTGGGATCTAAGTTACAATTCAGTTAGATAAATAGTTGTTAAACCCTTTGTTCAAGGGGAAAAGCAATATGGAATGGCAAATATAGAATTTCCTGGGGAGTTAGGACAACCTAGATTTAACTCCTATCCCTGAAGTTTGCCTGTATGACTCAGAGCAAGTTATTTAACCTTTTCTGCCTCAGACAGTTCTGCCCTTATGCCCCGGGATATGGAGTCTTCTAGAGCTCTCTCTATCATGAAATCTGCAGTTCAAACCAAATAAGTGTTAGAGGCACTGTGGATAAAGAGTCATAAATAGGGCTAGCCCTCAAGGATTTTACCATCTCGTTGGTAGATGGGAAAATATGTAATACATGGTAACAAAAACTAATATTTGCATGTACATTAAAGTTTAGAAAGCATGTTACATACATGGCTTCATTTGATCCTCCTAGCAGCCTTATAAGAAATCGGTATTTTCCCCATTTTTTAGATAATGAAAAAGACTCAGAGATGCTATGACTTGCACACAGTGAAGCCGGTAAATAAAGGGTTGTGTGATATTGAAAATTTGGGGGTCCTTGAACTAATTTTGAGGTCCCTGATCAAAACTTCCTATGGACATTTAGGGCTCTTTCGAACTACATTTCCCATGATTCCTCTTGTGTAATCACATAGACAGGAAGTGTAATAAGAGAGAGAAGAATAAAAAGGGAGTAGTATCTTACAGCTTGGAGGGGTTAGGAGAGAATCCTGCCGCATATCAGTAGAAGTTGGTCAACATTTCTCAGGCTCTCAAATGTCCACTTTAATAGAGCAGCTACCAAGAAGATCCTCCCAATGGAAATGGTCAGGCACCTGTTTCTATTATAATGATTTCACTGAGAGACCTATTTCCCACACATAAATACAGGATAATTTGAGAATGGTGGTCAAAAACCATGGTGGTGAACATATGGCACATGTTTCAAGGGGCACTCAGAGCCCTCTCTGAGCACACATACCATGACCCCAGCACAGAGTTCATTACTAGAAAACCAGAGGAACACGGCCTGGGCTGCTCCCCTCCCCTTCTCCACATGTACCTGAGGACATTTCTCACATCACCCACTCCTCTAAAAGGTTCACCATTACTGGTCTAATGGATCAAGAGTTGCCCTTGAAACGAGATTGATTCATGTCTTTTCTCCAAAACAGACTTGTGTGGCCTTCAATAAGTCACTTAAATGCTCAGTTCTCTCAAGCAATTATTTGATGTTTCCACAGAACGGACTGAAGAGGCTCATGACACATAGAGCTTGTTTAATTCTTTTATTTGTATCCTGCATTGCCTAGTGCATAGTAAACACTTAATAAATGTTTGTTGATTGATTAGTGTGTGGTAGGCACTTAAAGGATTTCTTGGTTGATTGACTTGCATTGGTACAAAGCATCTTCACCTGGTTATTCCCTATTCTGCTGAAATAATAGGTTGAATCCCTATCCTTTCTTATTTGAGAAGAGAACATTAACAGTGGTAAAATAGCAAAGTCTAACCCTCATTTTACAGATGAAAAAACTGAAACACAAAAGTTGTGTGAACTGCTGTGGGTTGCATAAGTATTCACAGTGAAATTTGAACCCAGGACTTTCTAGTCCAGTGCCATGTTTTAGTGATTTTCTTGCAGAAATCATAGTAACCATTTCTAAATACCAGGTTCTTCAACAGAATGACTCACCAGAACTTTACCTATTACCTTATAGCATGCAGAACAATATTTTGTCTCACAATCTTTCTATTGGTAGTCATTAATTATTGAGAAGCAGCAATGAGTATTGGACATCCCCCTTTTTAAAGGGCATAAATAAAGGCCTGTTGCTATTTCATAAATAGTATGGACAAAAGATTTGTTCTGAAACTCCAATTATCCATGTGTTTCTTCTGTTTCCTTTTTTAGGTGGCATCTCTAGCTGGCCCTGGAGGACAAGTTGAAATAGAACAAAATTTTCTTAATAATAAATTGAAGACCATCACAGCTTACTTTGGTGACCTGATCCGAAGAACAGCGTCTGAAAAAGCAGTTAAAGATGACTTAAAAGAAGGAAACATAGAGTAGTAATTAGATTATCATTCAAGTCAGAAAACTTGTATTTTATTCCTTTATCCATCATGAACTTTATTTGGCAACCAAGAGTCTCTTTCTAGCATATAAAATAGAGCTTGACTCTTAGGGCTGTTGTCGGTATTAATTCTGAGATTAAATAACCTCGTAAATACTGAGAATTCATTGGAATCTTGAACTTCTTAATGTAAAAGAAGGTCGATTTGCCTGTGTGCCTCACATATGTATACTTATGGTGTATGTTTAAGATTTTTTTGTCTGCTTTTGTTTAGCAGCCTTTTGTTTTTTAAATCAGTATTTTAAATGTAGTGTTGTTACTACAGGGGTTTGTGTTTTGTTTTTTTTTTTAAGTTTTGGGGGGGTTTTATAAATTACATTGAATAGAAAAACTGGTTTTATTATTCATTTAAATTGTGTTGAGCTGCCATTTCCTAAGCAAAGAAAAATTATCTTTAAATCAATTGGATAAAATATAAAATTTTGATAGGACAAAGGAGAGCATTTTAAATGATGGAAGTAATATTACTGTATCCTAATAGTTCAATGGCAACTTTTCATCTTACAATTATAAAATAAATTATACCAACCACAGAGCACTTGTTCTTCCCTATTAGTTTCCCATGATAAAACAAATTCAAGAAGAAATTTTGATCTTCAAAGAAAGTTAATAAGCAGCAAATAATTGTTTGTAAAATATCACAGCAAAGAATAAATAAAAGCAATTATTATGGAATAAAATGGTGGTGAGTTAGGAAAAATTTATAAACAGCTTATTGCTGGGGCTACCAATAAAGGGCAAAGGATTCTTGTAATCAGGTAGCCCATTCTAATGGAGAATATGTAACTAATTGACCATACAAGATATACACAAAGAACAAGGGAAAGGGCATCTAAAGAAAGTGGGAAATCAATTTAATTCTGAGGGAAGCTGAGAAAACTAACATGGAGATGAGACACAGAATTCCAGGCATGGGGGAGAGAACTAGCAACAACCGAGGGAGGAAGTATCCCACCCAAAGAACAGTAAGTGAGCCAGAGTGGGAATCACAAAGTGCCTGGAGGGGAATAAGAAGACTCCGGAGGTAGGAAGGAGCCAGATTGTAAAGAGCTTTCTTCAAATGCCAAAGGTATTCTGTAACCAGGAATCAGTAGATGTTATGAACAGACCTCTACACGTTAGGAATATGGCTGGCAGCTGAACAGAGGTGACTGATTGGAGGGCTATTGGCCGTAGTCCAAGTGAGGGATGAGGGCCCAAAGCAGCTCAGTGGTGGTGCTGGGAATTAAGGGGAACCCTACAAGAGGTAAAAAGGGAAAACCAACAAAATTTGGCAACAGTTGGACTCTGTAAGGTAGAGTTAGGGATATCATCATGAAGTGGCGTTCCTCAGAAACCAACTCCAGACACCCAGAAATTCAAATTAGTGGAACCAATATTTACTTAATCTATTGGTTAATAAATGTACCTACTGGCCAGGAAAACTAAGATTATGATGCAATTTTTATAGGGTTCAAGGTACAAAGAAAATGTTCATAAATGAGACATAACCTTCAAAGGCAAACTTTATTGTCTGGCTATTCTGGTAGCAGTGTGGAATCCAGGACTTTCCACTGTATCTCTTATCCTGGACTTTGAGTCAGTAAAGGGAGTTATTTTTTCATGGGAATGTTATTTTGAGCCATCCGACCTTCACAGAAAACTCATTTCTGATTTCTGCTTTTCCCTAGGGAAAAACAGGTTTTCCGGACAATGACTTAGTTTACCTCACTTCAATCATGGCTATGGGCAGAAAGGATTAGACCCTCGTACTAAAACATGGTCACAGCAACAAGCAAGGATTCAGCGCTGTCACCACTGTGTAGGGCGCTGTGCTACTCACTGGAGAAAGGGGGAAACAAAAGGAAAAAGCCCAAGGGGATGGCCACCACAGGGAAGGAGCCCCAGAAAGGGCCCCAAGGACACCCGGCCCAAGGCAGGAAAAGACCATTCCAGGAATAGAAAATGCCACTGTGCCGGAGGGAAATGGCACGGCTTATTGGGGAATGACATGGTGGCCCAACTTCCAGAGCGCTTGGAGGGGAGGAAGTCACAAGAAGAATGGAAAAAGAGAGGACCCCTTAGAAAAGGTTTTACCAGCCCAATAGGTTTCTCTTTGGATTCTCTCATCTCTGTGAGGCAGTTGCTTTCTGCTTTGTCCATATCCTTCCTCAAATGCAGTATCCAGGACTGGACTTGCTACTTCAGAACACTGATGAGGGAAGCAATAGAGAGCCGTTCTGGAGATGGAAAGTCCTGGGTTCAAATATGGCTTCAGAACTTCCAAGCTATGTGAACGTGGACAAGTCACTTAACCCCCATTGCCTAGACCTCATCACTCTTCTGCCTTGAAACCAATTCTTAGAATGAATCTAAGACAAAAGGTAAAGTGCTTGGGTTTTTTTGTTTGTTTTTTAAGTTCGAATTGGGACAGCTTCATGGTGCAGTGGATAGAACATCAGGCCTGGAATCAGTAGGATTTGAGTTCAAATTCAGTCTCAGACATTTCTAGCTTTGTGACCTAGTGCTCTGGGACTGGAATCAGAAAGATCTAAGTTCAAATCTCGACTCAGATACTTACTATCTCTGTGATCCTGAGAAAGTTTGCCTCTGTTCCTCATCTGTCAAATGAGCCGAGAAAGGAAATGGCCAACCACTCCTGTATCTTTGCCAAGAAAACCCCAAATGAGGTCACAAAAAGTCAGACACAACTGAAAAATGACTGAATGACAACAATAAGAAGAAAATTATCATGATGAAACAACATACAAAATTCCAGGGTTGCAGCTAAGACAAAAGTTAAGACATTGGAAAAAGATTAGTGAACTGAATTTCTTAAAATTATATTTAAAAAAATTAAAACGTCACCAAACCTAAAATAAGCACAAACAGGCTATATTAAAACCATAGGAGGAATAAATGAATTGAAAACAAAAAAAAATTTATTTAGAAAACAAAAGCTAGTTCTTTTTAAAAGAATAAAAAATTGATAAATCTTCAGTTTATCTGATTGAGAGCAGAAAACCAAGCAATGAAATAGAAAATGATCAAGGTGAAATCTCAAAACAAAACAAAACAAAAATCAGAACATACTATGCACAGTTAAGTTACAACTTGATCCTAAAAAAATGGGTGGCTCAAAGAACAAGTTATAGGGGAAAAAGCAAATAATTTCAATAAAGGTAATAACTATGAAACAGCACACCAAGATTTTGGGAAATGTAGCCATTGAAGTAATCAGAGAAAATTTGAATCAAAACAGTTTCATCATAAGTAAAAGGAAAAAAGTAGGACAACAAATTGCATTTGCAACTATAAAACTGGAAAACCAACGAATTAAAAAAAAACAATTAAATATCAAAAGAGAAATCCTGGAAGTGAAAAGAGAGATAAAGAAGACTGACAACAAAAAACAAACAAAAAAAGGGAATTAATGAATAAAACTAGGAGATGGGTTTTGGGGGAAAACAATAAATTAGAAAAGCCATTGGTTAACTTGATTTAGATACAAAATTATCAGTACCAAAAATGAAAAAGGTATGTACACAGCCAAAAAAAGATGAAATAAAAACAATCATTAAGTGCTATTTCATCCATCCAAATGCCAATACATCTGACAATGTAAATCAAATGGATGGGTGGTTTTTTTAAATACAGTTTGGCCAAAGAATCTAAAGAAGAAAGAGAACTTTAAATAATTTTATATGTATTTTTAAAATAATCCTAACTCTAAAAAGAAATAAATGGTTATAAGTTAACTCCCAAAAGGAAAAAAAAAAAAAACAGGACCAAATGCATTTATTTACAAGTGAATTCTTCCAAGCTTATAAAGAACAATTAATTCTAATATTATATAAAGTATTTTAAAAAATAGGAAAAGAGAAATGGGCCTACCAAAAATCCTTCTATGACACAAATATGACCAATCTTCCTAATGAATATTGATACAAAAATTTTAAATAAAATATTAACACTGAAACAGCAGTAACATATCTCAAAAATTAAGTGCTATAATCAGGCAGAATTTATATCAGGATTGCAGGGGTGGTTCCATATTTTAAAAAAACCAAGTATATTGACCATATTCAAAACAAAAACAACAAAAATCATGTAATCATGCTAGTAGATGCAGAAAATTTTTGTTGATAAATTACAGCACCCATTCCTATGAAAAACATCAGAAAGTAAAGGAACAAATGGAGATTTCTTTACATTGAAGTATGTCTAAAACTAAGAATCAATGTTATCTGTAATAGGGATAAGCTAGAGGCCTTTCCAATACAGAGATAAAGCAAGAATATCCATTGACTTGTTTGGTCTTACAAGCTCAAGTTAAATAAGCAAATCTCTGGGTTTGCAATTTCTAGAAAATTGATAAATAATTATACAATCACAAGGTTAATTGTCTTGCAATGCAGCGAGCAGGCAAAATATATATGTATATGTATGTATATATTTATATGTATATATGTATGTATATGTATATATATGTATGTATATAAAATTGATACTCAAACAATAATACAACCACAAGATTTATTGTCTTGCAGGCAATCAAAGTGTGTGTGTGTGTATATACATATATATATATCACTTTATGACAATAGAAACAGACAGAATTTGTCCCCACATGCAAGAGACTCAACCCAATCTGAGGGTGAGAAAGGCATGTTGAAGAGGGAACATGTTCAAAGTTGGGGTTCAAGAAGTAAAATAATCTAAAAGTGGACTTAATTAAGAATGAGTAATTAAGTGCCAAATGTAGCAGGGAGCATTCCTAATCAGAACCAGATATGGTGGAAAAGTCCTCAGTTCCTACTGATAAGGTAAAGCCCAGGATAGGGGCAGTTTCTTTCATCAGGACCACAAATTGGTGAGAGAATCTAATTCTGATTAAGGTAGCAGAAAAAGAATGACTCCAAGTCCCAGTGGCAGGTCGTTAATTTTATCAAAAAACTTCAAGTCCTATCCATTTAACACAAATGGGAAGACAGTTAACATCATTCAATACTGCTCTCTGCAGGAAATAGCAATATAATTGTTGCTCCTTCCTATCACCATCTCCTGATGCTTAGCTACAAACGTGACTGCTTCCTCAATAGCAAAAGGGAGTGTGGTGACCGGGTGGCACAGTGATTAGAGCACTGGTCCTCAAGTCAGGAGGAGCTGAGTCAAAATCTGGCCTCAGACACTTCCTAGCTGTGTGACCTGGGCGAGTCCCTTAATCCTGTTTGCCTCAGCTTCCTCATCTATAAAATGAGCTGGAGAAGGAAACGGCAAACCACTCCTGTACCTCAGCCAAGAGAACCCCAAATGGGGTCACAAACCCTCAAATATGACTAAACGACTGAACAGCCACAACAATAAGTATTAGATTGTGGAAGCAACGATTATAGTAGCTCTTTTGTGATACAAGCCTTTGCCATCTCCTGCAAAGCAGCTAACTAAAGAATACCCCCTTTGACATTTCATGTCTTCCTCTTTGTGTCAGGCATTAAGCTAAGTTCTAGAGATAGAAAGACAAAAACAGTCCTTGGGTTTAAGAAGCGCAATCTAAAGAGAAAGACAAGACATCACAACTATGTTTAAAAAATGTATACATACAGAATAAATTGGAGAATCATGTAGACAGATATCATTTACACAGTAACAATGAAATAATAATTAATGCAATTGTTACATATCAAACAAAACTGCAAACCGAGCAAGATACCAATTTTGCCCCATTGCCCCCAATATTTATCACTTTCTTTTATACTGGCCGGTCTGATAGGTGTAAGGTGGTACCTCAGAGCTGTTTTAATTTTCATTTCTCTATTCAAGAGTGATTTAGAATATTGTTTCATATGATTATTGATAACTTGGATTTCTTCTGAAAAGTGCTTGGGGAACTCTAGAGATTTGACTAAAATTAACCAAAACAACTTGAGTAAAATAGCAGGATAGGCAGTTAGATGGCACAGAGCACTGAGCTTGGAATCAGGAAAATACATCTTTCTGAGTTCAAATCCAGCCTCAGATATTTCCTAGTTATGTGATCCTGGACAAGTCCTTTAACCCTGTTTGCCTCAGTTCCTCATCTCTAAAATGAGGTAGAGAAGGAAATGACAAACCACTCCAGTATCTTTGCTACAAAAACCCCAAATAGGGTCACAGAGAGTTGGACTTAGCTGAAATGACTAAACAGAGTGGTAGCTGGTACCCAATCCAGCAGCTCCTCTTCATTTTACCAATAAAAGCCAGTAGAAATTGCATGTTACTTTCAGTGATCCCAAACTTTATGTTATTACAAACTATCTCTAATAACATGTGAATCACCACAAGTAGGGAGCAATAAGCAGGTCGAACAGAACCTAGGAAATTTTCTTCTACTTAGTACATAGATACTTCCTGGCCAGACAGAGCAGACCTCAATATCAATGGTGTCAAGTCAACAAATAGCTACTTCATTACCTCTTAACAAGGAGGTGCCAACCACCATTACTACCTCTTCTTCCAACCCTTATTGAATGACCTCTCCCCTCTGACAACACTTCCTTGGAAGATGGGCAGATTCTTCCCTCTTAGAGGAGCCAACTGCTTTCTCTTTAAGGAAAATTTCATATCTAAGATTCCATTCAAAGTGTTTGGCGGTTCTTCCCCTTTGTATCCCTTATGTACTCTGGGGGTACTCAGCCCAACTCCTCCTCTCACTGATGAGTCAGATCCTCCATCCCTTACTGTTCTGGAGAATGGAGCCATGAATTCCTTAAAAACCACCATTTTAAGAGAAGAGGCAAGATAGATATCTGTCTTCTCAGATGTCCCGTCAGGGGATGATACTTACTTGAAGAGTTGTTGAAGTTTCCCAGATACAGGATAGTCCGGCTGAGAATACAGTCAGACCCAGCCAGGTGGCATACATTAAAGAGAACTGATACAAACTTTATAAGATCAACACTTTTCTCAATGGTAAAAAGGCAAAAGTATGCAAAAAGATAATTTTCTAAGAAAGAAACACTAATTGTTCATGGTCACTTGAAGAAATAATTCTTCAATATTCTCAAAAATAATTCTCAAAGAAAAGCAAATAGGCACTCTCATGCATTTACTTAATGTGAAGAGAGACCAAAATTCAATGTTGGCTAGACTGTGAGCAAATAGGAACTCTATTCCATTGTCAAGGGAATTATAAATAAAGATCTTCAGTCTTTCTGGAAAGAGATCTAGAATTTGCTATAAGGCAGCCTTATTGTTCAATAAAGTATATAGTATGAAAAGATAGGAAACTGCCTGGCATAGTGAAAAGAGAAATAATTTTGGAATCAAAGGACCTGAATTCAAACTCTAAATTTGTCATGTACTACCTATGTGAGCATAGACAAATCACTTACCCTCTCAGTTACTTCAGCTGTAAAATTAAAGGGTTGGACTAGATAGTCAATAATCAATAGTAAAAAAAAAAAAAATCAAGTTCTTAGTATGTAGCTGGCACACTGCTAATCACTGGAAACGTAAACACAAAAAAAAATATAGTCCCTGTCCTCCAGGAGTTTACAATTGATTGAGGAAAGACAATCCACAAAAGAAAGCTGAAAATCTGGATGGAAGGAGGGAAGTACACTATATAAGGGGCACAGTGGAGAAGTTAAAGAAGTCCAACTGAGTGCACCTGTTTGGGAAATGAGGAGACATCTGAGAAGACAGATATCTATCTTGCCTCTTCTCTTAAAATGTTGGTTTTAAGGAATTCATGGCTCCATTCTCCAGAACAGAGGGGCAGATGTACTGATGTGGTTTAAGTACCAAGGCTGATTGGATCTTGCAAGATAAAGAGACTTTCTCATGATGAGTTTACTAGGGAAATAAGGGAGAAGCAAAAGAAGTACAAAATGAACTCAGTAGTAGAAAATAAGGAGACGTCTGAGGAGATAATATCTAAGCCCCCTTCCAGTTCTAGATCTAAGACCATAAGACTTATCTGAAGTAAGAAGGAAAAAAAACTGAGTAAAAAGATAAATTAAGTTTTTATATAAATAAGAATAGCAAAACTAAAAGTATATAGAAGATGAATTTGGTGAATAAATTGTTTTTGCAGTTTTAAAAGCTTTTTCTTTTCTAAAAATGCAAATATCTTGCATTTTGAGGTTTTAGTTGAGGCGATATTCCTTATTTTACACATTTTGGTCATTCATAAGTCTTAAAATTGTTGCCAAGTTTATAATAAAATATTTCTAAGGAAACACACATACTCAATGTAAATCAATTATTGAAAAATAACCAATTCGTATCACTACTGTCAAGAACTCAGAAGTATCAACTTGGTTGACAGAGGCCTGCATGCCACTGTTTTATTTACCTAATACAGATCATAAACATTTTACTCATTTGCTAATGTAATGGGGCTGGCCAATGTAGAGTCACCGGTTGGACTGCACTCATTGCCCTCTCTATCTATTGTTAGCCCACTTGGTACAGTTCCTGGACTCTCCTAGAAGCCTGTTTCCAGAAATGCATGATGACAAAATAGGAAGAAATCTATTCCATGATTCAGAGCCCACGAAGGTATTGACTGGTTTGGGTTCATGGTTAATAGCAACATTTTTTTGGTTGGCTACTAAACTAGAACTAAAAGGCAGACAAATGATTCCCAAGACAGCAACTTTCTCTCTTCCCTGCAGCTCCTGGAACAGATAATTTAATCAATGCCATTAGAAAGTATCACCTTGACTCTTCAGGATGTATCTTTCCTTCCCTGCTGCAATTAAGTAAGAAGACAAGGACTTTTGTTAAGTCTTCAGATGAGAAAAAAAGAGTGGCTTACTTTTCCCAAGGTGTACATAAATCCTCTTCTTGCTTCTGTTGTGTTTATTATTACTTGGGTGAAAAAGTTTTAGAGATGGAATGGATTAGTTGGGATAATATGAGCCATCAAACATATCCCCTTTTTAAGAAATCAAAGTCCCATTCCAACTCCCATTCACACAAAGTTGGGTATCCCTGAATAAGATTAAATTTCTCCCTTAGGGATTTAAAGGTCCCTATCCTGAAGAGTCAATGTGGTTCTTTCTAATGTCATCAATTAGTCTCCATTCCAGTATGTCCTCTTCATTATTACTGGCAAGTGATTAGTGCCCTTATATCATTTAGCTGATTAATGAATATTCACCAAGAAGATATAACAAGAACAGAAATACTAACACATATCTCCTCACTACCAAAAAATATACTTTCTTCATAGCACCTCATTTTCTAGGGAGAGTGGGCTCTAACTTATAATAACTGCTACAAAGCATTCACACTCCCCCTTTTCACCACTAAATTAGCTTCCAAATGCTTCATGAGTTGCTCCCTCCTTCTTAGACCCAGAATGTTGGTTATGGGGTCAGTCTACTCTGGGGAGAGCTCCCTACTAGTTTCTAGGACTGTACTGGTATACTAGGCTTTGCTGCTTACAAACTCTAGCAAGAACTTCCAGATTAATGGCTCCCCCAGACCTTTGTAGGTTATAAGATCATGGAAGTCTGTTATATCTCCAATACTACTTTACTTGAGTCAGGAAAGAGTAGATACAACAAACACAGAAGCAAAAAACAGGGCCATATGCCCATGATTTCATGTTGATCTAGGAAGCAAAAGTAGGACACATATTCTCTATCTTTCTGTCTCTCTGTCTTTCTGCCTCTGTGTGTGTGTCTCTCTCTTTGTCTCTTTTTCTCTGTCTCTCTCTTTGTCTTTGTCTCTGTCTTTTTCTCTGTCTCTCTGTCTCTCTTTTTCTGCCTCTATCTCTTTCTCTCTCTCTCTTTTTCTCTCTCTCTTCCCATGTCTGTGTGTGTGTCTGTCTGTCTTTTTCTCTTTCTCTCTCTCTCTTTTTCTGCCTCTATCTCTTTCTTTCTCTCTCTTTTTCTCTCTCTTTCTATGTCTGTGTGTGTGTCTGTCTGTCTTTTTCTCTTTTTCTCTGTCTCTTTTTCTGTCTCTATCTCTGTTTCTCTATCTCTATCTCTTTCTCTCACTCTTTCTTTTTCTCTCTCTCATTCTATGTCTGTGTGTGTCTCTCTCCTTCTCTCTTTCTCTCCCTCTCCTTGTCTGTCTCTCTCTTTTCTGGCTGCCTGTCTCTGTTTCTCTGAGTCTATCTCTCTACTTCCCTCTCCACCCCAGCAGTTGGGGATATAACAGTACTTTCCTTCTCCCTCAATTGCAACCAAACAGGAAGGAGAGAAAGTTGCCCCTCCTCACTCTCTGCTCGAAGATTCTTTTGTAGATTTCTCAGTTCTACTTCAGTATCCCCTCTCTGTCATAAGGTAATTATACTAGAAACAGCTATGCTTGCACCAGCTCTGAAGTGGAGAATAGGGCTCTTCCATTACAAGTCTTCCCACCTCTCTAGAAGCAGCTTCTCCCATGTGTCCTGGCAGCAAACAGAGCAATTTTCTCTGGGAACTGTATTGGGTCTATCTCCCTCTCCCTCCTCAGTCCTATGTAAATTCCTTAAGGTAAGGTACTATGTCCGATTTAGTGTTGCCTTTGTCCTGTACCTAACACATGTAGGAGGAGCTAAATAACTTTGTTAAATGAATTTGCAAAATACTTCAGGAAACAGAACAAAGAAAGTCTTTAAAACTTCAGAACATCTTAACGGGGCAAGGGGAGGCAGCGTCAACTTCTTGGACAGGATCTAAAGGAAATCACAATCCACAAGCACGATGGATTGAAGAGGTCTATTTTCTTGAACTAACCTTTGATTTCGTTTTATTTCTTAAGGTCCCAAATTGACCAATGCAAAAGGTACATACTAGGGACCAGTTATGATAGTTTCCCCTCCCCTGCTCTCCCCCTTCCCATAAAAGCACATGGAAAGCTAACAGTTTTGGAATTATTTTGAAAGCAATTGATCTTTTCCTTGATTTTAACTTACCCAACATTGCAAGAGATATGTTGTCATGTCCATATGACTTTAGATTCCCTTTCCGCTTGAGAATAGAAAAGCAGAGCTGTTAACTAAATCACCTTAGATGACGGTAACTCAAGAATTTAAAATGAACTATTTTACTTTGAGATAGAATCTTGCAAGTGATATTTGGAAACAATTTAGAAAACAGAGATTCCCGATAGACTTCCTCTTCTTAGGAAACTATTTTACCATCTTCATTTATTAAAAAAATTTCCAGATTACATATCAATACAATTGTAAGTATTCATTTTCTGATAATTTGCAATCCGTGTTCCCTCTCTCCCTCCTACTTCTGCCCCTCCTCAAGAAGACAATTAACTTTATATAGGTTGCACATATATTATCATTTAATACATATTTCCATATTCTTCATGCTGTGAAACAAACCACATATTGCCTACATTGAAAAAAGTGGAGAAAATAAAGTGAAGAATGTAAGTTTTAATCTGCATTCAGACTCCATCTGTTCCTTCTATGGTAGTGGATTTGTTTTTTTCATTATGGGACCCTTGGAGAAGCCCAGGAACATTATTTTCTTTGATAATAGTTGTCATTCCCATTTGATCATTATTTGTTATTGTTGTTACTGTGTACAACGTTCTCCTGATTCTGCTCACTTCATATTCACCATCTTTATTACCATTTATAAATGTAAAAACCAAAAGAGAATATATATGGTTCTATTCTCTTCAAAAATCAATGACATTTGTCTAGTGTCTCCAAATTTGGTGGCCTGTATTTAGCAGTTATTATTATTATTATTATTATTATTATTACATTTTTAAACCCTTAACTTCTGTGTATTGGCTCTTAGGTGGAGGAGTGGTAAGGGTGGGAGTATTTAGCAGTTGTAAGAGAGAAATAACCAGAGTTGGCTAAGGTTCACTTAAAGGAAAGTGTAAATACAGAACAATTGTCAGAAATGTTTGAGAGAAATCTCTTGTACATATAACTCACAAATTATCTCTTTAAACGTGTTGTCATTTTCCTCAGCATGATTCTGAGGAAAGAAATTGAGGTAACCAAAAGGCCACAAAACTGCCTTCATTTCATGAGGCAAGTTAGAGGCTGAGAAGAGATTAGAACTATCAGCTCTCCTCATTCCCAAGTCAATGCCCTCTCCTTCCGGACCACATTGTTTCTGTGGTAGGGAAGTGTCCGTCTGATATCTAAAAGTATATTCGGAAAAACAGACTTTGGTTACGAGACTGGTGTTAAAGGTGGCTATGGGAAATGTGCCTGAAACCAGATCTCAGGACGTTTTCTGGTTTCCTTTCCCTCCTTAGTACTTTATTGCAATGAGTATGGCATGGAATTGACTGACTTGAAAACAAAAACAAAACTGGAATCTGAAAAAGAATGCGCATTTTGTAAATTGAAAGAATAGTTATATGAAACTGAATGTTGTTTAAGCTTGGTTCCAGAAAAATACCTCCTTCCTCTAGTAGAAGAGGAGGAGGACTATATGTGTAGAGCGTCACATAAACCTTTAAATTCATTATGGTGGTTAGCTTTACATATTTTTTTTAATCTTTAAAAGAGAAGGAAGCCTCCCTAGCTAGGGGAACATTAGAGGGATATATACATTTTTTAAGTGAATATGTTATTAACACACAAAAAACATCAATTAGTCTTTAAAGTATAATGCTGAGATTTGAGTGAGCAAGTTCATTTAGCATGCAGTGCCCACAAACATGATGTAAAAATAATTCTTCGGTATTCACTGTTTTGTGAGTCCCTTTTACTAGAGAAGCCTGTTGGGATGGCAGGAGTTTTGTTGGCTATGCTTTCCACCTAAACCCTAATTAACACTGCAAGCAGGTGTTTTCTCATGCAAAACATGTAGCTGGCCTTGCTGGAAGCCATCATGCATCAAAATGTTCAGTTGCCAGTATGATATTACTAAAGGAGCCCAGGTGCCTCCCAAGAGGATATTAGACCCTGTTGCAGAAGGGTGATTGAAAACAGAATATCTGGTACTTATATGGATAATCTGCTCTTTTTTTTTTTTTAATTTTAAACCCTTAACTTCTGTGCATTGACTTATAGGTGGAAGATTGATAAGGGTAGGCAATGGAGGTCAAGTGACTTGCCCAGGGTCACACAGCTGGGAAGTATCTGAGGCCAGATTTGAACCTAGGACCTCCTGTCTCTAGGCCTGGCTCTCAATCCACTGAGCTATCCAGCTGCCCCTATCTGTTCTCTTATTTGTCTTTAAAAGGTCCCTAGCCTCCTTTTTTGTGTGTCATGGATCCTTTTGGCAAGCTGGTGAAACCCATTCTCAAAATGATGCTTTTTAATGATTTTTTTTTTGAAAATTCAGTCATATTTTTTTTTCAGAATCAGATTTGTTGATTCCACAAATTCTGACCCAAAGGAGTCTGTGGACCCCAGATTAAGAACCTCTGTTTAAGGCAGTGGTTCCCAAACTTTTTTGGCCTACCACCCCCTTTCCAGAAAAAAATACTACTTAGCCCCCTAGAAATTAATTTTTTTTAATTTTAATAGCAATTAATAGGAAAGATAAATGCACCTGTGTAGTACAGAGAGAGGGGGTCATGTACTACACCTGTGGCCATCATTGCTCCCCTGGATCACTGCAGCACCCACCAAGGGGGCGATAGCGCCCACTTTGGGAATCACTGGTTTAAGGTATCAATTATTTGTGAAGTTTCTCATAATAATAATTTGTTATGGTTCAGTTATGTCCAACTTTCCACGACCCCATTTAGGGTTTTCTTTTCAAAGTTTTTTCTTTTCAAAACCATTGAGTGGTTTCCCATTTCCTTTTCCAGTTCATTTTACAGATTGAGGGAACTGAGACAAACAGAGTTAAGTGACTTGCACAGGATGACACAACTAGTAAGTGTCTGTGGCCATATTTGAACTCAGAAAAGGTGAGTCTTCCTGATTTTAAACCTGGTGTTCTAATCCATTGTGGTCACCTGGCTGCCCATAATAAGAATAAATAATACTAATGACAGTTGGGATAGAGAAAGGGATTTAAGGAGTTCATAGGTGAAGAGACAGATCTTCAGAGAAGGGATTGTTTCTTTCTTTGTCTTTGCATCCTCAGAAGCACCTAATAAATGGTTGCTGACTTACTAATTTGTGTAACCTTTTGAAATTTGGAAAGCTCTTCATATACCTAATCTCATTAGAGCCTTAAAGAATCCAGTGAACATGAAAGTGGATGCATTAGCCATTAGCCTCCCTTTTTAGTAAGTGAATAAATTAAAGCAGAGGCATCAAATGACTATGCTAGGAAGTGTCAGAGGAAGGATTTTTGAATTTAACGTTTACTGACTCCATGCCCACTCTCAATGAGCATACTCCTGGATGGCACTGTGAAAGAAAGAAGAGGAAGTTAGAAGAATAGAACTTGAATCTCATCTCTGCTATTTCATATGAGAGAGCCATTGGACAAGTTATTTAAACTTCGCTTAACCTTAATTTCTTCCTCTGTAAAATGAAGGGGTTGAACTAAGAGACTTTTTAGATCCTTACCAGGTCTAAATTTCATAATCTGGTTGTATTTTCCTGTAACTCAAGGAAGATATGAGAATTTTCATACATTTAAATGAAGAATGTTGCTACTGCTGAGCTTGCATAACACTTTTTTATTGATGCGTTTTATTTTTATATTATAAACATTTGTAGATTATTCCCATTTAATAAGAGGTCTTATAACAAATTATCTCATCTGAAAGCATAGGTGATATTCTCCATCTTTAGCACTCCCCATACCTCTCTGGTTACAAAAAATAATAATCATAGAAATTTATTGTTTCTTCCTCAGACACCATACAACATTGAAAAAGAAAAGTAAAAGAAAAATCTTTGTAAAAAATGAATATTTTAGCAAAAAAAAATTCCCTTAATTGATGTATACCAAAAAATCAGTCTTATTCTGATCATAGTTCTTACACTTTCAAGATGTTTTTATAGTGTTATTGTATAAATTGTTCTCCTGAACATTATATACAGTAACTGAAATATTGTGAGATGATAAAAAGTGATTGGCTTAGCTACTCTCAGCAAAACAATGATCTATTCTGAATGACAAAGAATGCTATTTACCTCCTGAGAAAGAACTGATGGAGTCAGAATGCAGATGAAAACATATGATTTATCACTTGTTTATTAGGGTATATGATTTGGGGGTTTGGTTTTATAAGATTATTCTCTTATAAAAATGAATAATATGGACATTTTTTGAGTAATAGTACATGTATAACCCAGTGGAATTACTTGTCAACTCTGGGAGGGGAGAGGGAAGTAGTGAGGGAGACAATGTGAATTATGTAATTTTGGAAAACTTAGATGGAAAATTGTTATTGGAATAAAATAAAGATAAAATTTTTAAAAATAAATTGTTCTGATAGAGCTCATTGCATTCATCATTTTACAGAGATCTTCAAAATTGTTAATTTTATCATATTAACATTATAGTATAAATTGTTTCTGGCTCTGCTGAAATCACTGCTTTAGTTCATAGAAGTTTCTATAACTTTTTTGAAATCATCTATTTTATGAATTTTGCACCACAATAATATTCCCTCTCTTTCATATGTCACAACTTGTTCAGCCATTCCTCTGCGGAGGGACTTCCCCTTAGTTTCCAGGAGATTTTTTTTTTGCCATCACAAAAAAGAGCTGCTATAAATATCCCTGTGCATTTAGAACCTTTTCTTATTTCTTTGATCACTTTTGGGTATAGGGCTTGAAATCAAAGTTGAATCAAAGGTCACACTCCATTTCATAGCTTTTTGCATATGATTCCAAATTTCCAGAATGGTTGCACCCATTCACGAGTCTACCAAAAATGCATCAATGTGCTGTTTTGCCAACAGGCTCTCCAATATTTATCATTTTCTTTCTTATTATCTTTGCCATTTTGATGAGTGGGAGGGTAACGTCTCAGAGGTACTTTAATTTTCATTTTTCTAATTAGTGGTGATGTGGAGCATTTTTTTTTCATGTTATTCCCCTTAAGAACTGCCTTTTCATATCATTAGATAATTTATAGGAGAATGTCTCATTCTTATAAATTTAAATAAATTTTTATATATCTTGGAAATGAGACTTTTATCAGAGGAATTTACTTCAGAGATTTTTTCCAGTTAACAATTCCCCCTTTAATATTAGTTTTATGATTTTAGATTGTATGAAAACTTTTTAAATTTTATAATTCAAATTATCCCTTTTTTCTTCTGTGATCCTCTCTAGTCCTTTTTTTTTTTGGCATGAACTTTTCACCTATCCATAGATCTTATTTGGTTTTTCCCATGTTTCTCTAAATTTTTTATGGTGTGACCTTTTATATCTAGATCCTTTAATACCCATTTGGAGTTTATTTTTGTATAAGGGGTGAGGCATTGGTGTAAATCTAATTTCTTCCATACTATTGTACATTTTCCCTCAAAATTATGCTAAATTGTGAGTTCTACCTTCAGTATCTGGGGTGTTTAGATTTATGAACTTATTCATCTTGTTTAATAATTTCAGTGGTGTCCAACTCTTGTGACCCCATTTGGGATTTTCTTGGCAAAGATACTGGAGTGGTTTACCATTTCCTTCTCTAGCTCATTTTAAAGATGAATTACTAAGGAAAACAGGGTTAAGTGACTCGCCCAGGATCCACCAGCTAGAAAGGATCTGAGGTCAGATTTGAACTTACAAAGATGAGTCTTCCTGACTTCAGGCTTGGTGCTCTATCCACTGTGCCACCTATTTGCCCCCAAACTTATTCATAAAGTAGATATATTAAATTCTTTGCTCCTGATGGAATGTAGAAAACATCTCCGCTACTTGGCTGTTAACATTTTTTTATTTGCTTTTTCTAAGGAGTAAGGCAATTTAAAATTCATCACAAAGTTATCAGCCCCTGAAAGGCATTTTAGATTAAGGACAGCTATAGCAGTAACACCAAGTCAAAAACTTTGACTCTTCTTAAGATCCTAAAACAAAAGAGAAAAACAATTTCCTCTTGTTTCCATGTGATAAAATTTTTATCTTCCTTTAAATCCTGCAGTAACCTGAAATTCATGTTCTTAATTTAGAACTTTTATTATATTTTGCATTTTTTTTGGAATGAAATAGCAGGATAAGAAGACCCGGAGGATAGCTATATTACCTTACCTTTACTGTGTAACCCATGATATTTGACTGCCCACAATATTCTTGTTAGTGATTGGAAAAAGCAACTTTTTTTTTAATAGACCTTAGGCTGAAGTAGATACTCTGAAGTACATAATAACAGAAAATAGGGTTTGAATTCTAACTTTAGCTAATAAGAGGGATTATTGCCTAAATTCTCCACTTTGCTTTGAGAGTGGTATACAGTTAGTATGTTAAGGCCTAACTGGGTACTCAAAGGCTCACGAGCCTTAGATATTTCAACAATCTTCTCCAAGAGTAAGATATGCCTAGGAATATTAATGAAGCGATTCCAGGCTCCTGCTGCTGGAATCTTGAATGTTTGTGCTCCTCTTTTTTTTTTTCTTACCAAAAGTATAAGTCTGGAGAGACTTGCTCATTCATGAGCAAACACAATAAGGGCAACAACTCTCCAATAACTAAGCAACTGCGTAGCTGATACAATCCTGAGTGGACACAGGAAGTAACCATAGCGATTATCACGGGCTTACAGACCCTGGACTTGAGAGGAATCTTTCTACATTCAAAAGAAGTCATCCTCAGACAAGCAAGAACCTTCTAAGAAATCCAATTCATAATCCATAATTGAGATCAGACCCTTGATTAGGTGGATAACTGGTTTCTGGGGGAACTGGTACATTTAGAGAAAATATGGGAGGAATGGGGAAAATATTTATAAGCAGATAAATTCTAAACGAAAGTTTAAAAAATATGCAATGGGATTTTCTATTGGAAGAAAATGAAAGCAGGGGAGAAAAAAAAAAACAGGCAAAGACTGGTGGTAGGGTGGTAAATTTGTCCAACCGTTCTGGAAATCTATTTGAAATTTTGCTTAAAAGGTGACTACAAAATCTATGCCCTAGTGAAATCAGGGAAAGTAGGAAGTGCCAGGCAGAAGGAGAGAGAAAATTCATACATAGTTACATATTTCAGACTGGAGATGCCAGATACCACTGCTAGGGATATTTATTTCCCCTGCAAGTCAAGGGCAAACTGAAAGGTCCAAGATTCATCAAAATATTCAGAGGTACTTTTTGTGATAGCAAAGAAGTAGAAACAAAGTAGATTTCCATTAAATAGGGAATGACTTTTAAAAAATGAAGCATATGAATAGAATATGATTGTGCCATGAGAGTGGAAAATATAAAGAATTCAGAGAAGTATGGAAGAATATATTAATTAATACAGAGTGAAGAAAGCAGAAAAAGGAAGACAATATACACATTTATTATAACAATGAAAATGGAAAGAATGAAAAGCTGAAAGAGAACACTGTGTAATTCTTACTCATTCACCCCAGGAATAATTGAGAAAATGCATCAACCTTCCTCTTTGTCAAGGCAAGAGACTGTGGTTTTGGAATATTGCATATATTCTCACATTCAAGTAATGTGTTGATTGGTTTTGCTGAAATGTTTTTCCCTTGATTTCTTTTTTATTCTTTATCACAAAGGATGTTATGCTGGATAGAGGGGTTGGGGGTGGAAGATATATATTTAGAAATTAAGATGACATAAAATTAATATACAATTGGGCAGCTGGGTAGCTCAGTGGAGTGAGAGTCAGGCCTAGAGACAGGAGGTCCTAGGTTCAAACCCGGCCTCAGCCACTTCCCAGCTGTGTGACCCTGGGCAAGTCACTCGACCCCCATTGCCCACCCTTACCACTCTTCCACCTATGAGACAATACACCGAAGTACAAGGATTTAAAAAAAATTAATATACAATTAAAAATTTTAAACTGAAAAGCTTGTGTTTAGTTTTAAAATAGAAGGAAATAATTTCATCCAGGTAATAATCACAAGAAAAATATGATGCATTGGAAAGAGCACTGGATTAAGGTCAAAGTTCCTGAATTTGAATCCCAATCCTATTACTTAAGACCTATGTGACCTTGTACAGGTCATTTAACTTGTCTGTTATTGTTCAATCACATCTGACTCTTCATGACTCCATAGACCATGCTGTCTATGGGGTTTCCTTGGCAAAGATACTGAAGAGGTTTGCCATTTCCTTCTCCAATAAATTAAGGCAAACAGGGGTTAAGTGATTTGCTCAGAGTCACACAGCTAATAAATGTCTGAGGCCAGATTTGAACTCAGGTCTTCCTGACTCCAGGACCAGGGCTCTTTTTACCAAGCCAACTAGTTGACTAAAGTGTTGCTAAGATTTTAACTTTGATTGCTGGATTCAGAGTCCAGAGTGCTAAATTATTATTCCATGGAATCGTTTTTTAAAAATTTTTTTAAATTTATTGATTTAATTGATTAATTTAGAATATTTTTCCATGGTTACATGATTCATGTTCTTTCCCTCTCCCCGGTCTTCCCCCTCCCATAGCCAACAAGCAATTCCACTGGCTTTTATATGTATCATTGATCAAGACCTATTTCCATATTATTATTTGCAATAGAGTGATCGTTTAGATTTTACATCCCCAATCATATCCCAATTGAACCATGTGATCAAGCAAATGTTTTTCTTCTGTGTTTCTACTTCATGCAACCACTTTTTAACTTGCCACGGCTGCATTTTTCTATAAAATGAAGGATGAGACTAGATGATTTCTGTAAGTCTGTTATTCTATGACAAGGAGATAACTCAACTCATCACTTATCCAGATCCTATCCATTTCTCAGGAACTAGATTAAGGAACCTTCTTTTTGGAACATTTCTAGACAGAAAATAAAATACATAGAATTTCTAAAGAATCAAGTATTGGCACAGTCAGTTTATGTATCAATTGGTTTTGCTAAACTCCTTTTCCTCCCCTTTTTTAAATGATCCTTTTTTTTTTCTTGCCAAACGCATGTCTTGAAGAACTTGCTTATTGATGAGCAAACACAGTAATGGAAAAAAGTCTCTAATAACTAAGCCAACTGCATAACTGATGCAATTCTAAGTGGGCACATGGAATAGCCACTGAAATACATTTGTCAAAATATTTTTTTTTAAAAATAAACAAATATGTTCCATCAATTCCTTTTTTAGAACCTCTGCTTTGGACAGAAGAGATCCTTATTATCCCCATTACTAAGTGCTAAGTATATTTACAGAGAATCACAGAACTACAGGTACTTAGAACTGAGAGTGAAATCTTACAACAATATTCTGAAAATAATAAATGCTCAATCAATATTTTTTCAACTGATTATACCAAATCTATAATCTGATTCTTAAAAAGAGAGCAATAACAAATGAAAACAGCTGTATGGCAGAAGAATGTTCTACCTGAGCAATATTTTAGTTGTTAGTAAGAGCCGAGTAATTGCAATTATTTTCTGGCCTTTAGTCACTCAACTGAAAGATGTCTTCATTAGAAAGAAAATGAGAGAGAACAGTGTAAATTAGGATTTTAATTTCTTCATAAGAGATAAGTTTAGACTGTCTTGTGGTTCAGAACTTAATTATAAGAGTAGAGAACTTACTTTGCTTTATTTTTTTTATTAAGTTGAAAAAATGACAGCCTATGGTACCAAAATTGTTCACTTATGGCAAGTACTCAAAAGGTTTTCTGCATACTTTTTTTTTCCATTTGTGGTTTTCCGGCCATGGGCAGAGTAGCTATGTGTTTAGTTATATTGCTAACATTTTCTCACTTCTCTAACCTCTTGTGTTCTTCCTGACTGACCATCTGGCTTACAGCTGTCTTATAACTTGTAGTCATTAAATTGAAGGGACTCTACCAAGGAGTTATTATTTTTACTATTTAAACATTTAGAGAAATTATCCTTGTCTTTGTAACTGGCAATGTCCAGTGGAGAGGCATGATGGTTTTATGAATAGAGTTCCAAAATCCTGGGTTTTTCTTGGCTCCATTCCTGTCTTCCTGTTCCATATGCTGAACAACTCACTGGAACTTTTACAATTTCAGAATTTCAGTAATTAGGTGGAGGGGGCAGCTGGGTAGCTCAGTGGATTGAGGGCCAGGCCTAGAGATGGGAGGTCCTAGGTTCAAATCTGGCCTCGGACCCTTCCTAGCTGTGTGACCCTGGGCAAGTCACTTAACCCCCATTGCCTAGCCCTGTAACAAATAAAAAAACAAATTAATATAGAAGTAATTAGGTGGAGATACAGATTGCTGCTGAAAGACTTTGTGGCCTGGTTGATACACTGTACAAGTCAAGATACCACAGTTTTAAATCCTATTTCTGGTAGTGACCATGGGAAATTCATTTTAAGTTCTTGGAGTCTCAGACAGTTCTTTATGACTATAAATTATAGATGGGTTCTCACTTGTTTAAATGGAAGGAATTTCCACCCTGGTAAAATCATGCCTATTGACATAGCCTAAACACATATTGCTGCTACCCAGAAGAAATAGTAACTATAGAGTTGCCATTTGTAGAACTTCTTAGAAAATGTTAGTTACATGGACACCTACAAAGTTTATTTAATGGTATTCATTCAATGTCAAAGGGGGCAGCTAAGTGGCACAATGCTTGAAGCACTAGGCTTGGAATCAGAAGACTTTTATCTTCCTGTGTTCAAATCTGGCCTCAGTCGCTTACGAGTTATGTGATCCTGGGAAAGTCATTTAACCCTGTTTGCCTCAGTTTCATCATCTTTAAAAGGAGCTGGAGAAGGAAATGGCAAACTACTCCAGTATCTTTTGCCAAGAAAACCCCAAATAGGATCACGGACAATTGGAGATGGCTGAAAAGAACTGAGCAACATTCAGTGTCAAGAGATCCAGAGGTCCAGTACCCTGGGCAGAACTCCTTTCCTTTGTAGATTAAAAAAATTAATATCCAAAAATACTCAAAGTATTATATTTAATAAGATGTATTAAATTTAACTTGAAGCAAAAAGGGAAACCAAAAGGATAGAGTCAAGAGGGAGCTCACCCAAGCCACTCATGTGGAAGAGAGAGCGAGGGAGGAGCTCACAGAACTATATAAACAGTAACAGAAAAGAGAAAAAGGAATTTTGGGAGATGGAATAAGAATCACACAGAACAAGAAGGTCTGGATGGGTTATGAGCTCTTCTCTGATAGGGAACACCTACATCAAGTCAAAGATAGAACCAAAAAAGTTTCAAAATGCCTTGCAGAATTTCTGGCCTGTAGTATTTTCCACTTCATTTTTTCAGGTGCCCTTTTAGTCATAAGTTGGGAACCTTTGAACCCTGAATTTATTCATATTCAGAGGGTTCTAGATATAGAGTTGGAAGAAACCTTTAAGAGCATGGTAAAGTAGAAAGAGCCCTGGATCCAGAATTAGGGAACTTGGGTTCAAATCTTGCCTCTGATGCTTACTATCTGTATGTTCTCGGGCAAATCATTTAGCCTCCCTGTGCCTCAGTTTTCTCATATGTAAAATGAGAGAATTAAACTAGATGATCTCTGAGGTGTCCTCTTGCTCTAGATCTAATCATACACCACCACCCTCCATACTCCTATCTTGTGGATGAAGAACCTGAGGACCTGGAGAGTATAAATGACTTTCCTTTCACTTAAAATAAAAACTTCTACCCATGTTTTCAGACTGCAAATCCAATACTCTTTCCACCATAGTAAACTGCCTTCTAGGCCTGAAAGTGTCCAGTTTCATTTGATTTTTTAAGCACTACTTTCTGTTTTAAAATCAATTCTAAGAAAAAGAGAATAATAAGGGCTGGGCGATTGGGATTAAATGATTTGCTCAGGATCACACAGCTAAGATGTGTCTGAGAGCAGCTTTGAACTAGGTCCTCCTGACTCCAGACCTAGTGCTCTGTCCACTGTGCTCCCTAGCTGCCCTTACCAATTTCATTTCAAAAAGCACTTTAGGATTATAGTTTTAGGGTTGGAAGGGAACTTAAAGGGATCTAGTCCATCACCCTCTTTTGGAAGTTCAGTGACTTGCCCAAAGCCAGCTCTTCCGACTCCATATCTAATATTTTCACTTTACAGATAATGTGCTCCATGCTGCCAGACAGTAGATCAATTTAAGCTGCTGTTTTCTGCTCCTTAGCATCACTGGCTCTGCAAGGCATAAAGTTTTCCTGAAGGATGATTGACTCTAGAACTGGTACCTCAATCTGGTTGGACTGCAAGCCACCAAGATGGAATAACCTCCTCTTTGCAAGGTGGACAAGTTTCCCCTGAGAAAGTATTTCTCATATTGGGAGGCGACAGTGAATCAAATCCATTTCTTCAACCTTAGAAATATAGGAATAATTCAGTTTATAATCAGGTAAATTCTTAATTAAGAGAAGCTAAGTGTTACAGTGGATAGAGAGTGCTAGACCTGAAAACAGGAAGATTCATCTTTCTGAGCTCAACTAGGGCTTCAGATACTAGATACATGAGCCTAGACAAGTCACTAAACTCTGTCTCAATTCATTTGTAAAATGAGGTGGAAAAAGCAAAGAGCAAACCATTCCAGTATCTTTGCCAAAAAAAAAACCCAGATGGGGTCATGAAGAGTCAAACATGACTGAAAAGAATAAACAACAATAACAAAAATTCTCACTTAAGTAGCACAAGTATTTTTTGTAGCATAACTCTTCAGGAGGATGTGTTTGCACAGTAAGGAAACAGATTTAACGGTCTCTTGTTTTATAAGTGTTTGCAAAAGGATAGAGGGTATAGCCAGCATGGAAATTATGTGTCCCTGACACTCCCCCCCATCCCCTCACCAGGTGAATGGGGCCACATTCTTCCCATACTTCCTTGGTTCCTTGGAAGACTGGGCTTATATTTAATACATTTTCTGCAAAGCATTCACTCCACCAGCCAGACAGTGTGGAGCAAAGTCCCAAAGGTCTTGCCTGGAAGGCCTAGTCCAGCAGTAGCCGTGATGGCCAATGGATGGATGAGTTTGCATAACTGCTATTGCTGGGCTAAGCCCTGGAAAAGCTTTCTCTTCTGATAATGCTAGACCAAATCAGGAAAAATCTTTAGGACTTTGCTCCACACTTGTGATTGTCCAAATATAATTGCAAATTCCCTTCAAGGAAAAAGGAAGGGATAATGATAAGGCAGAACCCAGGGTGTGCCATCACACCTATTATTCACACTCATACCTAAGGTCATAGATGAATAATGAAAAGTGGAGTGAGTCAGAAGACAAAGCAGCTCCCAGAAAAGCACAGATAATCCACAATGAGCAAAAATCAAGATTTTATTGTAGATGATAGCATGCCAAAGAAATCTGCACATAGTAAATTTATTCTGAGGATTGCTTTAATTGAATCCCAGAAACTATCATACTATAAGAAATTCTCAGCGGCCAATCAATAAGCATTTATTGAATACTTATTAGGTACAATACTCAAGAGTGTGGTTATAAATGTTTAACAACTGGATCTCTGGGGGGAATAGTATTCTGACATATTTTAATTACTTTTAATTAATTAAATTAATATTTTACCCATTACTATCTTAAGTCTAGACAATCCACAAAACAAAAATAAGTCCCTAATTTGTAGCTTTTTTCAATTTCTGAGATGTAAATGCTCATATGAAAATCTGACAATAGGCTCCAAAGAGCCAGTAAAACCAGGTCCAGTTCTCTTCTAGAATGCAATCCCAAAAGCCTTTGTGGAGGACACAAAGGAAAGAATGTTGGATTTGAGAGTAACAGAAACTGAACTCAAATTCTGCTTTTATGACCTTGACCAAATCATTTGTTCTTTTGGGATCACAGTTGCCTTATAGGCAAAATGACTTATGGTCCTTAGAATAAACTGCAAGCCTAACCATTAAGACATCACTAACAAATCTTTTTCCTGTGTCTTACCTTTATCAAATAGACTTTCCAAGACAACTTAGGAAGTCCACAAGAAAGTTCTGTAGCACTAGATTGGACACATGCCGGAGCATGGCAGGAACACCAGCTGATGTGCCTAGGAGGCAGCCCAGACAGCAGCAGTGGCTGTTCTTGTGCCCAAGATGGTAAAGGGGTTGGACAACTGATCAGAAAGAGATTACCGAGAACCCTTTGCTGGCAGTGGGTGCAGCTGACACTGATTGGTCATTCTATTGCCCGTGTGCAATTCTGGGTCACAATTCCAGGGCAGAGAGGAATGCCCTATGCTCAACTGCAAAGGAGCAGAAGCCCTGGTCATCATTCCTGGACCAAAAGGAGTTCTAGCACTTTTGACTGCAGGAGAGCAGGGGATCTTCTGGCATAAAGACGAGGATATACACCACTCCCAGGATAACATTACATTGAAAGTACTGAAAACTTGCAGCTTGGGTCAGCTAGGTGGCATAGTGAATGGAGTTCTTGGCCAGAAGACAGTAAGACTCACCTTCCTAAATTAAAATCTGGCCTCAGACACTAGATGTATGACCCTGGAAAAGTCATTTAATCATGTTTGATTCAGTTTCCTCAAGTATAAAATGATCTAGAGAAGGAAATGGCAAACCAGTCCATTATCTTTGTCAAGAAAACTCCAAAAGGGGTCATGAAGAGTTGAACATGACTAAAATGACTGAACAACAACATATATATGTATATATGTGTGTGTATATACACATATGTATATACACACACACACACACATATATATATATATACCTCCAATGTGTCAGGGTACTAAGCACTTTATAAATATTACCACCTGGTGGCAGAGGGTAGAGCCAATATGGCAGAGTAGAAGAGAGCTTGAACCACCATGGGAATGCTCTCTGACTAACCTTAAAGTAACACTTCAAAATGAATACCAGAATGAAAGAACTAATAAAGCGATGGAGTGAAGCAACTTTCCTGTAGAAAACAACCTGCAGAGAGGATCTGGTCCACTGGGGTGAGAGGAAAGTGCAACATATAGCAAGGTCTCACCAAGGAGTGCTGGGGTAAGCCAACCCCTCCATCCCACATTTACCCAAGCCACTGTCAAGACCCTGAGACCCTGACTAAGCCAACACACCCCTTAAAGTTCCTAGTTCTAGCCCCAGTCAAAATCTACAGTGAGACACCAAGACCTAGTGTGAGGCACTTGGCAAGGCACCTAGGAAGGTGTAAGTCCAAAGGGAGGTCCAGAGCCCTCACCCAAGCCTGCAGTGAAGTCCTGAACCCCAGCTCAAGACAGTCCACCTGAAACACCTGGCTTATATGAGCCTAAAGTGAGACCCAGAACCCCTACTGAAGCTCAAGATGAGGTTACAAGCCCCAGGCCAAGGTAGTCTACATTGTGCCTAATCTGATCAAGACCAGAGTGAAGCCCAAAGCCTTTACACAAACCTGAGGATAGACTCTGAGCCCCAGCACAAGGTAACTCATAGTGCTCTGAGCTCTGCAAGTCTTCCACAATTCCAGGGGGTGACTAAATCAGCAGCAGGAGGTACCTTTCAGAGCTCCCAGCCCACAGGCCATCATTCCTCCTCGAAGAACTGAAACTTGCAGGAACCCAGAACTAGAGCTGAGGGCAGCAGCAAGGAAAGAATGAAGTTTAAGAGAGTGCCTTTTCTACTCTGAGAACAAAGCCTACATTTAAGATAAAGGTGAAAGTTAAGAAAAAGGCTGAGAAAATGACTAAATAGCAAAAAAGAAGACAAAAAACACCTAACCTTAGAAAATTTTTAGGGAGAAAAAGAAGATCAAGGCACAGATTCAGAAGGGGGCAATGAAAGCAAAGCAGTTACATGCAAAACTTCAAAGAAAAATATGAATTGGCCTTAGGCTCTAGAAGAGCTGAAAAAGGATTTAAAAATAAATTAAGAGAGGCAGAGGAAAAATGGGGAAGAGGAATGAAAGCTATGCAAAACAGATTTGGCCAAAAGGAAGAAGAGGTGGAAAAATTCAATAAATAAAAAAATGAACAATATGGAAAAGTTTTACATGTTAATACATGTATAATCGAGATTGAATTGGCTGCCAGCACTGGAAAGGGGAAAAAGAGGAGGGAGGGAAATTAAACAAGCCATAAATGAACTCCTAAGAAAAAAACCTAGAGCCAGATGGATTCACAAGTGAATTCTACCAAATATTTAAAGAACTAATCCAAATATTTTATAAACTATTTGAGAAAATGGGCAAGGAAATCCTATCAAATTATTTGTATGACACAAATATGATATTGCTACACAAGACAAGAAGAGCAAAAAAGGGGAAAAAAGTATAGGCCAATTTAATTTATAAATTTAGGTACAAAAATTGTAAATAAAATACTAGCAAGGCCACTACAGGAGTAAATCACAAGGATCATTCACTATGACTAGGTGGGATCTATACCAGGAAAGCAAGGCTGGTTTAGTATTAGGAAAACTATCAGCATAATTGACCATATCAGTAACCAAACTAATAGAAATCATACGGTTATCTCAATAGATGCAGAAAAAGCCTTCGACAAAATACAACACCCATTCCTAAGAAAAGCACTAGAAAGCATAGGAATAAGTGGGACATTCCATTCCTTAAAATGATAAGTAGCATCTACCTAAAACTATTAAGTGTCATCTGCAATGCAGATGAATTAGAAGCCATCCCAATAAAATCAAGGGAATAGCAAAGATGTCCATTATCACCATTATTACTTAACATTGTACTAGAAATTCTAGCTTTAGTGATAAGAAGAGAAAAGGAAATGGAAGGAATTAAAATAGATAACAAGGAAACTAAATTAGCATTTTTTGCAGATGATACAATGGTATACTTACAGAATTCTTGAGAACTAACTAAAAATTGAGTGAAATAATAACTTCAGTAAAGTTGCAGGACACAAAATAAATCCATATAAATCATCAGCATTATATTAACAACTAAGTTCAACAGCAAGAAATAGAGAAATTCCATTTGAAATAACTCTAGAGGACATAAAATACTTTGGAATCTACTTGCTAAGACAAACACAGGAATTATATGAGGACAATTACAAAATACTTTTCACACAAATAAATTGAGCTCTAAATGATTGGGGAAATGTTCATTGCTCATGGGCAAGCTGAGCTAAAATAATAAAAAATGACAATTTTACCTAAATAAATTTACTTATTCAGAGTTATACCAGTCAAATTACCAAATCATTATTTCATAGAACTAAAAATAATAATAGCAAAATTCATCAGGAAGAACAAATGGCCAAGAATATCAAGGGAATTAGTGGGGAAAAAAAAAAGTAAAGGAAGGTAGCTTAGCAATACCAGATCTCTAGCTGTACTACAAAGCCATAATCATTAAAACAAAAATAAAATGGTAGATCAAAGGAATAGATTAGACACATAATATATAGGGGTAAATGATCTAGTGTTTGATAAACCGAAAGACCTCAGTTTTTGGGATTAGATCTCATTATTTAACAAAAACTGTTGAGAAAACTTGAACAGTATGTTAGAAATTATAGACCAATGTCTCATATATCAAGGTTAATTTTCGTATATTATGTAAAGAATTCATAGTGATGGAAAGGTTAGAGCAAGGCTAAGAACAAAATGGATATATGATTTATATAAAAAGAGTGATACCTTAAGTAAATTAGGGGAACATAGAATAGTTTACCTGGCAGATATATGGAGAAGGTAAAGTCTATTTTCTCAAATTTATAGAAAACTAAGTCAAATGTATTAAGATTACAAGTCACTGCAAATTGACACATGGTTAAAGGATAAGAACAAGCAATTTTCATATAAAGAAATCAAAGCTATCACTAATCATATAAAAATGTTCTAGATCAGTCTTGATTAGAGAAATGCAAATTGAAACAACTCTGAAGTACTAACTCAAACCTATCAGATTAGCCAACATGATGGCAAAGGTAAGTGATAAATGTTGGAGGGAAATGTGGCAAAACACTATTGCCTTATTGTTAGAATGGTGAAGTGATCCAACCACTCTGGAAGGCATTTTGGAATTATGCACAAAAAGCTATAAAAAACTACACATGCCCTTTAAACCTCTAATATTACTGGGTCTATAGTCCAAAGAGATTATTAAAAATGGGAAAAACATGCTTATACAAAAGTATTTATAGCAGCTCTTTTTTTATGGTAGCAAAGAATTGGAAACAGTGAATGTCCATCAACTAGGGAATGGTTGAACAAATTGTGGTATATGTTGTTATTGGAATACTGTTGTGCTATAAGAAATGATAAGCAGGATGATTTCAGAAAAAGCTGGAAATATCTACATGAACTGGTATAGAAGTAAATAAGCAGAACCAAAAGAACATTGTACACAGTTAACAGCAATATTGTATGATAATCAATTGTGAAAAGCTTTACTCTCAGCAATACTAAGATATAGGACAATTCTGAAGGATTTATAACAAAGAATGTTATCCAACTCCAGAAAAAGAACTATTGGAGTCAAATGGAGATAAGAACATAATGTCCTTCACTTTACTTTCCTTATGGTTTTATTTCAGGGTTTTGGTTTTATATTAGTATTCTCTTACAACAATGACCAATAAAAAAGTATGTTTTGCATGATAATGCATGTATAACCCAGGTCAAATTGCTTACCATCTTCAAGATGAGGGAGGGAGAAGAGAGAGGAAGACAATTTGGGTCTTATAATTTGGGAAAATGTATGTTGAAAATTGTTATTACATATAATTTGGAAAATAAATTAGCTTTCAACAAATATTGCCTCATTTTATACTCACAACCACCCTGGGAGGTAGTTGCTACTATTATCCCCATTTTACATTGAGGAAACTGAGAAAAACAAAGTTTAAGTGACTTGCTCAGGGTAACATAGCTAGTAAGTCAAGATTGAATCTAAAGTCTTCTTGCCTCCATCAAGTTTATCTGATAAAGGTCTCATTTCTCAAATATTTAGGGAACTAAGTAAAATTTATTAAAAAATAATAGTTAGGAGGCATCTGGGTAGCTCAGTGGGTTGAGAGCCAGGCCTAGAGACAGGAGGTCCTAGGTTCAAATCCGGCCTCAGACACTTCCCAGCTGTGTGACCCTGGGCAAGTCACTTGACCCCCATTGCCTACCCTTACCAATCTTCCACCTATAAGTCAATACACAGAAGTTAAGGGTTTAAAAAATTAAAAAAAAAACAAACAAAAAAATAATAGTTATTCCTCAATTGACAATTGGTCAAAGGACATGAAGAGGCAGTTTTTAGAAAAAGAAATCAAAGATATCTAGTCATATAAAATTACTAATTTTTTTAATGCTCTAAATCACTATTGATAAGAGAAAGGCAAATTAAAACAATTCTGAGGTGCCACCTAATACCCCTATTAGAAATGACATGCTTATCTGTCAAGACAAACACAGAAATTATACGAACACAACTATGAAACCCTTTCCACATAATTAAAACTAGATTGTCAGGAGCCACTCAGAGAAATAGGTTCGTTTAATAGAATCTTTTTTTATCTGGGCCCCATCAAGAATCAACGTAGTTTGGCAAATCCTTATGCTTGGTTTTTCTGCCCTGCAAGTCAGGACCCAGACCAAATGGCTTATCTGAGATAAAAATCTGGACCCCTCTTTGTGACTCCTTTTATGACCAATACCTTTTCTTATTGGAAAACATTATAATATAATTTCCTAGGATAGTCCCAAGTTTTATAGAAAGCCTCTAAGTACCATATAGTAAACCAGCAGTTAAGGAGTTAACAATTTTTCTCCCAAGCCGAAAAAAGCAAAAATTAGTAGGAGCTGCTCTGTATCTTTTCCCCTGCTTTTAGATATTCCAAGGACAATGTAGGCAGATCCAGACAAATTCCACACTTACTTTGGTACTTTTCAAGGACTGAATACATCCCACAATATTAAAGACTTATTCTTCAACATATCTTTTGAAGTATGGAAGCTTTTTATTAAAATAGCATTTAGATAAAGTGAGACTCTTTTTTCAACCTTGGATGTTGTCTCATCCAGGCATAATCTTTATGAGAGAAAATTTTTGTAAGCCATATGTGAATCATGATGTAATTCTTTAACCTTCGGTATACAGCACCGAACTCAATTGTGCTTTGTAAGAAAATGCTTTTGAAAAAAATGTATAAAATAAAGAAAGCTCAGAGGCTTTTTGGAGTGGCCATGGGCTAACTGACAGCCCCCAGCTTCTGCCTCATTCTTCCTCACCACTGTGCACCTTTCCAGATTCCTGGAGCTGCTGGATATTCCAACACTAGATCTAAACAATTAGAAAAACATTGATTGTTCATGGATAGGACGAGCTAACATAATAAAAATGACCATTCTACCCAAATTAATTTACTTATTTAGTGTTATGCCTATCAAACTACCAAAAAACTTTTTTAATGAATTAGAAAAAACTATAACAAAGTTCATTTGGAAGAACAATAGACCAAGAATATTAAGGGAAATAATGAAAAAAATATAAAGGAAGGTGGCCTAGCAGTACCAGGTCTTAAACTGTACTATAAAGCAGTAGTCATCAAAACAATATGGTACTGGCAAAAAGACAGAAGGAAGGATCAGTGGAATAGACTTGGGGTAAGCAACCTCAGCAAGACAGTCTATGATAAACCCAAAGAACCCAGCTTTTGGGACAAAACCCCACTATTTGCCAAAAACTGCTGGGAAAATTAGCAAACAATATGGGAGAGATTGGGTCTAGATCAATATCTCATGCCCTATACCAAGATAAATTCAGATTGGGTGAATGACTTGAATATAAAGAAGGAAACTATAAGGAAATTAGTTGAGCACAGAATAGTATACTTGTCAGATCTATGGGAAGGGAAAGATATTAAAACCAAGCAAGAGTTGGAAAAAATTACAAAATGTAAAATAAATAATTTTGATTGCATTAAACTAAAAAGGTTTTGTAATACTACCAAAATTAGAAGGGAAGCAACAAATTGGGAAAAAAATCTTTATAACAAGAAACTCCAACAAAGGTCTAATTACTCGAATATATAAGGAGCTAAATCAATTGTACAAAAAAATCAAGCCATTCCCCACAATTGATAAATGGGTAAGGGACATGAACAGGCAATTTTCAGATAAAGAAATCAAAACTATCAACAAACATGAAAAAGTGTTCTAAATCTCTTATAATTAGAGAAATGCAAATCAAAACAACTCTGAGGTCCCACCTCACACTTAGCAGATTAGATAACATGTAAGCAAAGGAAAGTGGTGAATGTTGGAGGGGATGTGGCAAAATTGAGACATTGATGCATTGCTGGTGGAGTTATGAGTTGATCCAACTACTCTGGATGGCAATTTGGAACTATGCCCAAAGAGTGATAAAAGAATGCCTGCCCTTTGATCCAGCCATAGCACTGCTTGGTTTATACCTCAAAGATAATACAGAAAAAGATTTGCACAAAAATATTTATAGCCATGCTCTTTGTGGTGGCAAAAAATTGGAAAATGAGGGAATGTCCTTCAATTGGGGAATGGCTGAACAAATTGTGGTATCTGTTGGTGATGGAATACTATTGTGCTCAAAGGAATAATGAACTGGAGGAATTCCATGTGAACTGGAATGACCTCCAGGAATAGATGCAGAACGAAAGGAGAACATGGTACACAGAGACTGATACATTGTGGTACAAACGAACATAACGGACTTCTCTACTAGCAGTAATGCAAGGATCCAGAGCAAGGTTGAGGGACTTAGGAGAAAGAAAACTAGTCACATTCAGAGGAAGAACTGTGGGAGGAGAAACATAAGAAAAACAACTGCTTGAACACATGGGCTTATGAGGATATTATTGGGGATGTAGACACTAAACAATAATTCTAGTCCAACTAGCAATAATATGAAATTAGGTCTTGATCAATGATACATGTAAAACCCAGTGGAACTGTGCATCAGCTAAGGGGGATGAGGGAGTTTGGGGGAGAGGGAAAGAATATGAAACATGTAACTATGGGAAAATATTCAAAATTTAAATTTAAAAAATGACACGCTGTGCCCTTTGATGCAGCAATATCACTACTAGCTTTGTATCCCCAAAAGATAAAAAAATGGGAAAGAATCTATATATTCATAGCTATACTTTTTGTGGTGCCAAAAATTTGGAAAATGAGGGGATGTCCCTCAACTAGGGAATGGCTGAACAAATTGTGGTATATGTTGGTGATGGAATACTATTGGGCTATAAGGAATGATGAACTGCTTGATTTCTATAAGAACTGGAAAGACTTACATGAACTGATGTGGAGTGAAATAAGCAGAACCAGAAGAATATTATACACAGTAAGTGAAAAATTGTGGGATGATCAAATGTAATTGACTTTGCTACTAAAAGCAATGCAATAATCCAGGACAATTCTGAAGGACTTATGAGAAAGAATGCTATGTCCACATCTAGAGAAAGAACTGTGGGAGCAGAAATTCAAAAGGAAACATGTGATTTACTAGGTCTATATCCCAAAGATGTCAAAGAAAAATATATATATATAAATATATATATGTATATGTATATGTACAAAAAACATTTATGACAACTCTTTGTGCTAGCAAAGAATTAGAAATAAAAGGATACTTATCAGTTGAAGAATGATTGAACAAATTGTGGCATATGATTAGGATGGAGAACTATTATGCTGCAAAAATGATGAGGGGGTGTTTTTGGAAAACCATGTTAAGACCTATATGAACTGATGGAAAGTGAACTGAAAGGAACTGGGATATCATTGTGCATGGCCTATGGCAATGTTCTAATAATGATTAACTGTGAAAGACTTGACTCTTCTGATCAATGCAATGATCCAAGACAATTCCAAAGGACTTCTTTCCTTCTTTCTTTCTTTCTTTCTTTCTTTCTTTCTTTCTTTCTTTCTTTCTTTCTTTCTTTCTTTCTTTCTTTCTTTCTTTCTTTCTTTCTT